>NW_024412394.1:45902074-45941336 GCF_014898765.1 Herpailurus yagouaroundi | reverse complement strand
GCAGGGAGGGGAAAGTGGGTGATGGGCATTGAGATGGGCCCCTGTTGGGATGAGCACTGGGTGTTATATGGAAACCAATTTGACAATAAATTTCATATTAAAATAAATAAATAAATAAAAATCAAAACAAATGAACAAGCAAAATAAAACAAAAAGAGACTTGTAGAGAACAGGAGAGGACAGATGTGGGGGATAGGCAAATAGGGAATGAAAGTTGAAAAATACAAACTTCTGTTTATAAAATAAATAACATATGGGGATACAATGTACAACACAGGGAATATCGTTAATAATAGGTAAAAAACTTTGTATAGTAACAAATGGTAGCTAGATTTATCCTGGTGATCATTTTGTAATGTATATAAATGTTGAACCACTATGTTGTACACCTGAAACTAATATTGTATGTCAACTACACTTTGATTTAAAAAAAATAATGGCCAAAGCATAAGAGACTCTTAAAAACTGAGAACAAATTGAGGGTTGATGGGGGGTGGGAGGGAGGGGAGGGTGGGTGATCAGTATCAAGGAGGGTACCTTTTGGGATGAGCACTCGGTGTTGTATGGAAACCAATTTGACAATAAATTTCATATACTGAAAAAAGTAAAAATAAAAAAATAAAAAATAAAAATAAAAAAATAAAAAAAAATAATGGCTACATCTGAATAGCTCAATCAAAATGTCCAATGCCCTTCCAGGTAGTGCATGTAGATTGAACACATAGTAGGTTCTCAATAAATGGTGGTTATCAGGATCATTTTCCTGCACTGCTACCATTCTAGGTTCCTAGTACAGGCAACACATTCAGCAGACACCTGTTCAACACCTACTATGTCCGGGTACTGGCCCGGCACCTGCAGGAGCAGAGAGGAGCTATTGTCTCCAGCAGCTGGCTTTCCTTATTTCCCTGGAGCCTTCCCATCAACTGACCCAGCAACATAAAAACTCTGCCAAGGCTGACATAGGGGGATGCAAGAACTGGCCTGGAATGTTTTGTTTGAGCTCCAACTCATTTATTATTGTGTTTCTATTTATGCTCACAGCTGCTGCTATAGTGTGCATTATTTTTAGAAGCTGAAAAATACAAGTAAGGAAGGAAAAAGAAAAGGTGCTTTGTCTCTACTGAATTTTCAACAATTAAAGAACAGCCAAATTCTAAAATTCAAGGAGATGTTTACAGAAAACATAAAGATGGAAAAGACAGGTTTGGGCTTCCAATGCATTCTGGAAATAATTTGGAAAAGAAAAAAAAAGAAAAATGCAATTCCTAGACCTGGAGGGAAATTAAAAGCTAAAACATCATGGGTATCTGATGCCCCCTAAATTCCTGCAGAGTCATCCTATGTGGCTCTTAGCGTTGATGGAATTTTATGTTTGTGACAATGATCTAGGTATATTCAGGTATTTATTAAAGATGAGACACACTTTTCATTACATTCAGGGACCTGGTTTGTTATGAAGAAAAACAAACCTGCCTTCAGACTAAATATAGTAAAATCCTCTTCAGGAGCTTACCTAGTAGAATAGGACAAAGTCTACAATGCAAGGAAGGCAAAGAGAGTCAAAAATTTAAAGGAGATAAGAGAAAAGAGTGTGGCTATTCAAATGAAGGAGGAAGAATAAGAAAGTTTACCTGAAGGAGCTGCAATTCAAGGATGGACAGGTTTTACCCAATTATAGGACTAGAAGGAGTAGCACATCTCATGTGAATATCTGAGATGCTGAAGTTTAAATATTCAAAATTTAGTGAGATAACATCACTGTTCAGAATTAACATCCTTAAATGCCCAGAGTATTTTAATATTTTTGGTTTTTTAGAATGTCATCTATATATTTCACATAGCTACAGTACCTTCATGAGAAAATTTATTCAGTGCATTTTTATTTGATGCACACCTAGGAGCTGTATAAATATACATCAGTATTATTTTTCATTAAATGTGACTTAGTTACAGCAGCTTGCTAATTAAGTTGCAGTTTATCAACACATTGAAACTGTTTTCACTAATGTCAAAAGCTCATTTGCATTGCTAAAGAGCTTTAATGTTATTTATTTTTGAGAGCATCTTAAGGGTTTGAGCTGCAAGGATATTTGCCTGCAAGCCCAAATAATTTGAAGATAAGGTTGATATATTTTAAATTGTATTAAAACATATTGGAGGAAAATGAAATTTCTTTCTCTTCATTATAGAAGATCCTTCCATGACCCACCATCCACAATTTTAATAAACCCTTTTTTTTCTATTGATTATTCTTTGAAACTTTAAGATAGAAACTTAATAAGAATTCCATCATTTAAAAGGAGAGTTTCTAATTCTGGAACATCTCCCCTTCTTCATGTGATGTGACTCAAATGTTTTGGAGGGTTGGTTGGTTGGGGTTTTTTGTAACGTTGATGTTGGTCTTTTTGCTGTTTCTATTATTGTTCTTTGTTTTGTTTATTTGTTTTTATGACTTAAGAACACAGGCAAAGGTATTATCATATATTCCTCTCCAAATTATGACTACTCTAATCTATATTTCCAGGAGGATATCCTAGCTAAAATAAATGAACAAAGATTAGGCAACCAATAAACCTGCTCTAGAAACAACTAGCAAATTTCAAGTTCCCATTCAAAGAGAACAACTATCTTCCTATTATTGTCTTCCCAAATCCACTCCTCGCCTGTTATTTTGTTGTGTTGTGGTGCTGATGGTCATGATGGTGATGGTTCCAGCCATATTCAGCTCCTGCCATAATGAGCACTGTCTTAGGAATGAGGCTTAGCAATGAAGCAATCATTACATAAGTAGAGCCCTTTGAGTAGGAGAGAAGTAAGAGGGCAAATTATAACTTATTCTTCTAGAAATCAGGTCCTCCTGACTTCTGATCTAGGTAGGTGTGATTAAATATTAATATAGGTAACTCCCTAATCCAAGAAACTTATAAAAAAGGCTGTGAATAGATATCCATTCCAAAACCACATTTATACTAGGAAATGATTATTGAACTAGAAATAAATATGTATTCATAAAGTAAAATACAATTTTCCTCTAGGAATTATACCTCATTTTCACCCCAAAATCACTTTGTCTCATTAGCCGTTCCAACTGCAGCAGATAAAACTGGGAGTAAATTTTATCCTGGCCTCACTCTTCCAAAATCAGTGTGAAATATGGGAATAAAACATTACACTTAGTGTAAGATGTGGGCACCAGTCCTGTTCTCATAATTTATAAGCTTTATGGCCCTGGGAAATCTGCTTCTCTTGATCTTATTTCCCAATGGGAATGCTCTTGACTAATAACTGTCCTTCATAAGTTATGTATTGCCATGAGGATCAAATGAAATGATGCCTGTAAAAGGAATTGCAGATTGTAAGAGTCAAGGAGAGCTGTCCAGGGATGCCTGATATGAATCTGAAAGAAAAGACACAAGAAATGTGGTAAGAAGTCATTTCAGGGAGAGGAAGCATAGATGCAAGAGAAGTAACTGGGTTTCCAGAGAGCTATCAGTAGTTACATCAATATGTCTGTGAGACCCAAACTTTTAGGGAAGATGGGGCTGAAGAAGACCTGGATCAAGAAGGACTTTATGTGCCAGGCTTAAGAGCTTACATTTTAGCCTGGGGAGAGTTGTGCTTAAGTTTGAAGTCTTACAGTCCCTCCTTCTAAGAATCAGCAAGAGCTGGAGCTGCCTAACAATACATAAGCACATATTTTTTCATCATACAGTAAGTTTACCATGGACAGAGACCAGAGAAAAGATTAGCAGAAGTTAGCAAGGGAAAAGATGGCAGCGTTGGGGGATGCTGGGCTCACCTCGTTCTGCTGATCACTTAGATTCCACCCACACCTGCCTAAATAACCCAGAAAACCACCAGAAGACTAGCAGAATGGACTCTCCAGAGCCAAGCATAGACAAGAGGCCCACAGAGACAGTAGGAAGGGTGGAGAGATGGTGTGTACTACAAGGACTGGCAGGAGGGAGCCGGGTGGTGCAGGGGCAGCCCGCCCAGCAAGGTGGAATCCCCAGTCTGGCTTACAAAAGCAGAGGGGACAGACTGCATGAGTTCTGACAGCCAGCGGGACTTAACATCTGTAATGTTATAAGTCAACAGCTCTGCTCAGAGAGTGGGAGTGCCAGAGAACACCAGGAGGGAGAGGTGTTGAGCCCTGGAAGACAGAGCTCAGCTCAGCAGGGAACAAAGGCACTGGCCAGAGCCATATCCCTCTCCCATCCCCCAGCCGAAACGCCAAAGGGAACCAGTTCACAGAACTTGCTTGCACCGTGCAAACACCCAACGCTGTGCTTCTGAGGATCCATCCCTCTGACTGGTCGGCCTCCCTCCTGGTGCTACAGGGCCCCTCCCGCAGGGGACCACCTGCAGCAAAGCCAGCAGAGCCTACCCCTCCTGCCCCTGTGCACCTTGTGGATCCACCCCAGCTAATACACCAGAATCCATGAAAGCAGCACCACAAGCCTGGCAGTGTGCAGGTAGCCAAGACAGGGGCCACACCACTCCACAGTGAGTCCTGCCCCTGGGAGAGGGGAAGATAAGGTACACACCAGTCTGACTGTGGCCCCAGCAGTGGGCTGGGGACAGACATCAGGTCTGACTGTGGCCCCACCCACCAACACAAGTTACTCCAGACAGCACAGGGGAATTGCCCTGCAGTTCCCCGCTACCCCAGGGACTACGCAAAATGATGAAACAAAGAATTCTCTTCAAAAGAAACTCCAGGAAGTAGCGACAGCTAACAAATTGATCCAAAACAATTTAAGCAATATTCCGGAACAAGAATTTAGAATAATAGTCACAAAATTAATCGCTGGGCTTGAAAAAACTATAGAGGACAGCAGAGAATCTATTGCTACAGAGATCAAGGGACTAAGAAATAGTCATGAAGAGCTAAAAAATGTTATAAATGAGGTGCAAAATAAAATGGAGGCAATTACAGCTCGGATTGAAAAGGCAGAGGAGAGAATACGTGAATTAGAAGATAAAATTATGTAAAAAGAGAAAGCTGAAAAAAGAGAGATAAAAAAAAAAAATCCAGGAGTATGAGTGGAGAATTAGAGAACTAAGTGATGCAATCAAACGGAACAATATCCGTATAATAGAAATACCAGAAGAGGAAGAGAAAGAGAGAAAGGGACTGAAGGTATACTTGAACAAATCATAGCTGAGAACATCCCTCATCTGGGGAAGGAAAAAGGCATTGAAATCCAAGAGGCATAGAGAACTTCCTTCAGATGTAACTTGAATAGATCTTCTGCTCGACATATCATAGTGAAACTGGCAAAATACAAGGATAAAGAGAAAATTCTGAAAGCAATTAGGGATACACACGCTCTAACATATAAAGGGAGACCGATAAGACCAGTGACAGACCTACCTACTGAAACTTGCCAGGCCAGAAAGGAATGGCAGGAGATCTTCAATGTGATGAACAGAAAAAATACGCAGCCAAGAATCCTTTACCCAGCAAACCTGTCATTCAGAATAGAAGGAGAGATAAAGGCCTTCCCAAAAAAACAAAAACTGAAGGAATTCCTCACCACTAAACCAGCTACAAGAGATCCTAAGGGGGACTCTGTGAGTGAAATGTTGCAAGGACCACAAAGTACGAGAGACATCACTACAAGCATGAAACCTACAGACATCACAATGACTCTAAACCCATATCTTTCAATAATAACACTGATTGTAAATGGACTCAATGTTCCAAACAAAAGACATAGGGTATCAGAATGGATAAAAAAGCAAGACCCATCTATTTGCTGCCTATAGGAGACTTATTTTAGACCCAATGACACTGTCAGATTGAAAGTGAGGGGATGGAGAACTATCTATCATGCTACTGGAAGTCAAAAGAAAACTGGAGTAACCATACTTATATCAGACAAACGAGACTTTAAATTAAAGGCTGTAATAAGACATGAAGAAGGGCATTATTAATAATTACAGGGTCTATCCTTCAGAAAGAGCTAACAATTATAAATGTCTAGGTGCCAAATATGGGAGCCCCCAAATATATAAAACAATTAATCACAAACATAAGCAACCTTATTGATAAGAATGTGGTAATTTCGGGGGATTTTAATACTCCATTTACAACAATGGATAGATCATCTAGACAGGATCAATAAACAAAGGCCCTGAATGATACATTGGATCAGATGGACTTGACAAATATATTTAGGACTCTGCATCCCAAAGCAACAGAATTTACCTTCTTCTTGAGTGCACATGGAACATTTTCCAAGATAGATCGCATACTGGGTCACAAAACAGCCCCTCATAAGTATAAAAGAATTGAGATCATACCATGCACACTTTCAGACCACAATGCTACGAAGCTTGAAATCAACCACAGAAAAAAGTCTGGAAAACCTCCAAAAGCATGGAGGTTAAAGAACACCCTACTAAAGATGGGTCAACAGGGCAATTAGAGAAGAAATTTAAAAATATATGGAAACAAATGAAAATGAGAAGACAACAATCCAAACGTTTTGGGATGCAGCAAAGGCAGTCCTGAGAGGAAAATACGTTGCAATCCAGGCCTATCTCAAGAAAGAAGAAAAATCCCAAATACAAAATCTAACAGCACACCTAAAGGAAATAGAAGCAGAACAGAAAAGACACCCCAAGCCAGCAGAAAAAGAGAAATATAAAGATCAGAGAATAAATAAACAATATAGAATCTAAAAAAAAAAAAACTTTAGAGCAGATCAATGAAACCAAGAGGTGGTTTTTGAAAAAATAAACAAAACTGATAAACCTCTAGAAAGTCTTCTCAAAAAGAAAAGGGAGATGACCCAAATAGATAAAATCATGAATGAAAATGGAATTATAACCAATCCCTCAGAAATACAAGCAATTATCAGGGAATACTATGAAAAATTATATGCCAACAAACTGGACAACCCGGAAGAAATGAACAAATTCCTAAGCACCCACACACTGCCAAAACTCAAACAGGAAGAAATAGAAAACTTGAACAGACCCATAACCAGCGAAGAAATTGAATCAGTCATCAAAAATCTCCCAAAAAATAAGAGTCCAGGGCCAGATGGCTTCCCTGGGGAATTCTACCAGACATTTAAAGCAGAGATAATACCTATCCTTCTCAAGCTATTCCAAAAAATCGAAAGGGAAGGAAAACTTCCAGACTCATTCTATGAAGCCAGCATTACTTTGATTCCCAAACCAGACAGAGTGCCAGTAAAAAAAGAGAACTACAGGCCAATATCGCTGATGAATATGGATGCAAAAATTATCAACAAGATACTAGCAAATCGAATTCAATGGCATATAAAAAGAATTATTCACCATGATCAAGTGGGATTCATTCCTGGGCTGCAGGGCTGGTTCAACATTTGCAAATCAATCAACTTGATACATCACAATAATAAAAGAAAAGATAAGAACCATATGATCCTGTCAATTGATGCAGAAAAAGCATTTGACAAAATTCAGCATCCTTTCTTAATAAAAACCCTCAAGAAAGTCGGGATAGAAGGAACATACTTAAACATCATAAAAGCCGGTTATGAAAAGCCTACAGCTAATATCATCTTCAATGGAGAAAAACTAAGAGCCTTTCCCCTGAGATCAGGAACACGACAGGGATGTCCACTCTCACCACGCTGTTGTTTAACATAGTGTTGGAAGTTCTAGCATCAGCAATCAGACAACAAAAGGAAATCAAAGGCATAAAAATTGGCAAAGATGAAGTTAAGCTTTCACTTTTTGCAGATGACATGATATTATACATGGGAAACCACCAAAAGTCTGCTAGAACTGATACATGAATTCAGCAAAGTCGCAGGATACAAAATCAATGTACAGAAATCAGTTGCCTTCTTATACACTAATAATGAAGCAACAGAAATACAAATAAAGAAACTTACCCCATTCACAATTGCACCAAGAAGTTAAAATACCTAGGAATAAACCTGACCAAAGATGTAAAAGATCTGTATGCTGAAGACTATAGAAAGCTTATGAAGGAAATTGAAGAAGATATAAAGAAATGGAAAGACATTCCCTGCTCATGGATTGGAAGAATAAATACTGTTAAAATGTCAATACTACCCAAAGCTATCTACACATTCAATGCAATCCGAATCAAAATTTCACCAGCATTCTTCTCGAAGCTAGAACAGGCAATCCTAAAATTTGTATGGAACCACAAAAGGCCCCGAATAGCCAAAGTAATTTTGAAGAAGACCAAAGCAGGAGGCATCACAATCCCAGACTTTAGCTTCTACTACAAAGCTGTCATCATCAAGACAGCATGGTATTGGCACAAAAACAGACACATCGACCAGTGGAATAGAATAGAAACCCCAGAACTAGACCCACAAACGTATGGCCAACTAATCTTTGACAAAGCAGGAAAGAATATCCAGTGGAAAAAAAGACAGTCTCTTTTACAAATGGTGTTGGGAGAACTGGAGAGCAACATGCAGAAGGATGAAACTAGACCACTTTCTTACACCATCCACAAAAACAAACTCAAAATGGATAAAGGGCCTGAATGTGAGACAGGAAACCATCAAAACCCTAGAGGAGAAAGCAGGGAAAAACCTCTCTGATCTCAGACGCAGCAATTTCTTACTTGACACATCTCCAAAGGCAAGGGAATTAAAAGCAAAAATGAATTCTTGGGACCTCATCCAGATAAAAAACTTCTGCACTGCAAAGGGAACAATCAACAAAACTAAAAGGCAATCAGCGAAATGGGAAAAGATATTTGCAAATGACATATCAGATAAAGGGCTAGTATCTAAAATCTATAAAGAACTCACCAAACTCCACACCCAAAAAACAAATAATCCAGTGAAGAAATGGGCAGAAGACATGAAAAGACACTTCTCTAAAGAAGACATCTAGATGGCCAACAGGCACAAGAAAAGATGCTCAACGTCGCTCCTCATCAGAGAAATACACATCAAAACCACACTGAGATACTACCTCATGCCAGTTAGAGTGGCTAAAATGGACAAATCAGGAGACTATAGATGCTGGAGAGGATGTGGAGAAACGGGAACCCTCTTGCACTGTTGGTGGGAATGCAAACAGGTGCAGCCGCTCTGGAAAACAGTGTGGATGGTCCTCAAAAAACTAAAGATAGACCTACCTTATGACCCAGCAGTAACACTGCTAGGAATTTACCCAAGGGATACAGGAGTGCTGATGCATAGGGGCACTTGTACCCCAATGTTTATTAGCAGCACTTTCAACAATAGCCAAATTATGGAAAGAGCCTAAATGTCCATCAGCTGATAAATGGATAAAGAAATTGTGGTTTATATACACAATGGAATACTGCTTGGCAATGAGAAAGAATGAAATATGGCCTTTTGTAACAACGTGGATGGAACTGGAGAGTGTTATTCTAAATGAAATAAGTCATACAGAAAAAGACAGATACCATATGTTTTCACTCTTATGTGGATCCTGAGAAACTTATCAGAAGACCATGGGGGAGGGGAAGGAAAAAAAAAAAAAGGTTAGAGAGGGAGTGAGCCAAAACATAAGAGACTTAAAAACTGAGAACAGGGGTGCCTGGGTGGCTCTGTCGGTTAAGCATCCGACTTCGGCTCAGGTCGTGATCTCGCGGTCCGTGAGTTCGAGCCCCACGTCGGGCTCTGGACTGACAGCTCAGAGCCTGGAGCCTGCTTCAGATTCTGTGTCTCCCTGTCTCTCTGCCCCTTCCCCCGTTCACTCTCTATCTCTCTCTGCCTTTCAAAAATGAATCAATGGTAAAAAAAAAAAATTAAAAAAAAAAACAACTGAGAACAAACTGAGGGTTGATAGGGGATGGGAGGGAGGGGAAAGTGCGTGATGGGTATTGAGGAGGGCACCTGTTGGGATGAGCACTGGGTGTTATATGGAAACTAATTTGACAATAAATTTCATATTAAAAAAAAAGATTAGTGTACTGCCTCTTTTAGAGAATTTTTACTACTCTAGGGGAGCAAAATTTGCCACCCCAAAATGTGTATCTTTGACATGTGGATTATTTAAAAAAAAAAATAAGAAGACTCATAAAGAACCTTTGACCTTCCCACTAACTAACTGAAGGAATTTAGATACAAGACTTGCTCCAGAAAGGGACCTAATACCACAGGTAACTATAGTATAACATGAACTAGGATGTGCTAGCCAAGGAGGAACTTAGCAAAGTCCACTTTTTAAAATTCCTTTCTGTGTCCCATTGTTTCTGTATGGCTCAGAAAATATTTGCTTATCAAACATTTACTTTTTTTTTCACCTTTCTGTGAATCATCTTCCTTCCTTTTAAAGTCCCAAACCTGTATTTCCTTCTCCTTTGGTCTGGGTGACATACATACTGCATTTTGCCTGACAACCTTGGAATCTCTCATGTTTATGTGGATTCCTTATACATATGTAATTAAATTTTATTTTTTTCTATTAATCTGTCTCACGTCAATTTAATTCTTAGACAAGCCAGACGAATCTTGAAGGACAGAAGAAGTGTTTTCTTCCCCCACACTACCAAATCAACAATAATCTGTTGATAACAAACTCATGAATTAGTCTATGAATTAGTGACACCTCCTCTCAAATTAAAAACGCTTTTTTAGAACACCTTTCACATAGCAGACACTGAGATATGGACTTTCACATATAATATCCCTTTTAATTCTCCTGAAGACATGGTTTCTTCTTTAAATTTAATATCATCAAAATCAACAATAGTCTGATAATTTCATAAAACCCTTTGAGATCATTAGCATATTCCTAGAGGAGTTATTCCCCCCAAATGAGAGACATTAGTTTAGAGAGAGAGGGAGAGGCTTTTATCAGTGGCTGTAACATTATCTACCTTACCACCCTTAACCTTTGAACTCTTGTTTTGAAATAATTCTCAAATCCTCATCTATGTTGATACTGTTTTCTTTCCTTCTTTTCATTAAATTCCGACAGAAATGTTTAGTCAACCTGTTCAATATGTTAATGTAGCTCTCTTTTATTAAATTCTATGAGTAGGCAATAACAAAACACATCCTCACACAGAGTTCTGAATTGCACTTCTTTTTACAAAATTCTGGCACCCAATAATGCCAAAATACAATAAATAATCCACAAATACCACTGCAGTATATCGGGGCCAATAGATGAATCAACCACAACCCTAACTCTTAGGTACAGGCTGAGAGTAATAAGTGACTTTTCCTTTACCTTCTCTTGTCACCAACTTCATTGTGTGACAAGATCCTCTCTGGGAATGTATAGACAAAAGCTTTTGTCTCTCCCATAATATTATGAGTACATTTTCCTTCCCTCGGACAGTTCCAGTTAAGGAGGTATAAGACACCAAATAAAAGGAAACATTAAAAGTATTAGCCAAGTTTTCAGCAGTTGGCTAAAATTTCCAATATGTTGCAAGAAATTTCCAAAATTTCTGAGTACTGACCCTGAAAATATTTCAGTGAAAGTAACTTCTGGGAACAGTATTGTTTATAGCTTCACACCTATCAACCTCAAAGCTTGATAAAAGTCTAGAGTTTTTTATTCATTTCAAATTCTCTTCATGAAGCTTTGGTTACTTTCTTGAACATACGATATTTCTATAAGCAGTTCTTTGGCCTAACTTTTTGTATTTGTTTTAACCAAAGTTAGTTTAGGGGCATGAGTAAACATTATTTAAGCTAGTTCACATAAAGGAGGCTTCAAAGGAAATAGAGCTAGAAATAAAGAGATCATCAAAAAAATCAAAGCAAATATTCTCTTGACCTTTCTGCTTCTTTACCTTAATCTCTCTCTGCCCATAAATCTCCACACTCTCCCACCCTACCCTGGCTCCCATCTCTCTTTAGATTCCCAGTCCAAGCCCCTCCTGCCTTTTTACATACTGGACTGCTATTAATCAAGTAAATGTCTAGTTCATTTGCTTCTAAAATGAGAACCCAAAGGGTTCATTGAAAGTATTGTGCATGACTCAAAACATTTATCAGACTGGTCAAAGCAAGCAAACATGAGCAAGGAAAACTGAACTCATGAAGAGACAGTTGTCAAACATTGCAGTCTGCTTCTAAGAAAATGCCAATGTGGCCCATGCTTTCTCCGCAAATTCCACAGGCTGCTTGCTCATAGAAGTAAATAACATAATTAACCAAAAGAAACAAAAAAAAGACCAGAGGACTAATAAGGGATGACTTTCTCTTTTAGATACAGATTTTTTAATTTTTTTTAAGTTTATTTATTTATTTTGAGAGAGTGAGAGGGAAGAATCCTAAGCAGTCACCACTCAGCGCAGAGCCTGATGTGGGGCTCGATCCCACAACAGCAAGATTACGACCTGAACTGATATCTAGAGTCACATAGTTAACCAACTCAGCCACCCAGGTGTCCCTCAGATTCAGATTTTAAACTGTATCCATATTTAAGAATTTCATCCCTGAAAAAAATATTAAAGTATATGTTTAGAATTTAGTAAACTCACTTGGTAAAACTAGGTATATACTTTGAATAATAATGATGCTCACATCATACAATAGAAAAAAAATGTTGTGAATTGCAGCTTGAATCTTGGACTGGGTAAAGGAGACTTTCTTTGTTAATTGCCTGAAACAGATAAAATTTTGGAATATTAAGTCTTACTAGAGTCTCTCCCATTATCCTGTATTCTATTTTTTAAAGTCCTCATTGGGATAATCCAGAAAAGGTTTGACATCTTTTTGAAAGTACTATTCTCACTTTATTATATAAAGAAATTTTTAATATACTTTCTAGCCTTAAGACTCATTTAAATGAGAATAATCTAATAATATTGGACAAGGGGATAGCAGAATGTAGGTTAAATAAAGAACATTAATAGCCCACATGTGTTAAAAGTCTATCTTTGTCCTCTGTTTCAGACATATAGAGGCTGTTGAGAAACTGTTTTTCCCTGATTAACAGAATTTGGGGAATGAGAAAAAAAAATTAACCATTGAAACTAAAAAATCTCTTTGCCAAGCAAAAAGAATTATTGAGAGACTTGATATCTTAGTTTGTTAGGGTTACCATACAACGGAAATTTATTTTCTCACAGTTCTGGAGGCTAGAAGTCTGAGATCAAGGTATCGGCAGTTTTGGAATCTTCTAAGGCCTTGCTCCTTAGCTTCTAGATGGCTGCCTTCTTGCTGTTGTCCTCACATGGCCTTTCCTCTGTGCACGCACACCCCCAGATGTCCCTCTTTATGTCCTAATCTCCTCTTTTTATGATGACATAAGCCATATTGGATTACAGCCCTAATGGCCTAATTTTAACTTAATCACCTCTTTGAAAGTCTTATCTCCAAATACAGGCACATTCAGACACCAACATATAAATTTTGGAGGGATACATCTCAGCCTGTAACACATGTCAAGAGATGTTTTTAAATTTAAGAACTAATAACTATTAACCAAACTGAATTTCTCAAAAACAGGGGAAACATGTCACAAGCAGCTTTGACAGTATTACTCTATTGGATCCTCAAAACAAACATGAGAGGTCCATATCAAACCCCTTCAGGTCACAGAGAAAATCTGAGTGTTGATTTTGTTAGTGTAGCTATCAGAATACCCTAATGTACAATACCTTACCCAGCTCTCTACATTTACTAAAACTGCAGCTTGATCTTTATATCCTTAAAAATCTATTTGTGGACACCTGGGTGGCTCAGTCAGTTAAGAAACCAACTCTTGATTTCAACTCAGGTCATGATCTCACAGTTCATGATTTTGAGCCCTGCATCAGGCTCTGTGCTGACAACGTGGAGACTGCTTGGGATTCTCTCTCCCTCTCTCTCTGCCCCTCTCCACCCTCTCTCTCTCAAAACTAAATAAATAAACCTAAAATAAAATCTACTCATGGACATGCATTCTAAAATGGATGATACAAAAACTGAGGGTGTATGGAGGGGTGGGGGAGAGGGGAAAATGGGTGATAGGCATTGAGAAGGGCACTTGTTGGGATGATCACTGGGTGTTGTGTGTGAGCGATGAACCATGGAAATCTACCCCAAAAACCAAGAGCACACTTTACACACTGTATGTTATCCAATTTGACAATAAATCATATTAAACAAACAAACAAACAAACAAATAGCTTACCAGGTACCAGGTAAAATTGTTGAAAAAATAAATAAATAAATAAATAAATAAATAATATTAAATAAATAAAATGATGATAGGAGTGAAATCTATTGTCATACATACATTCTGACTTCTAACTTAGAATAAAGATTAGAATAATCTAATGGGCATAGATTCTAATCATAAATTCTCTTTAGGGGCACCTGGGTGGCTCAGTTGGTTAAGCTTCCAACTTCAGCTCAGGTCATGATCTTGCAGTTTGTGAGTTCAAGCCCCACATTGAGCTCTGTGCTGACAGCTGAGTCTGGAGCCTGTCTCAGATTCTCTCTCCTTCTCTCTCTGCCTCTCCCTTGTTCCTGCTCTCTCTATACCTCAAAAATAAAAAAAAAAAAATAAACATCATGGACAAATAAACAAATAAATAAATAATAAAATTATTTTTAAACATCTTTAGACCAGGTCCTCACAGATTTTAAGCATAGGTACCATAACATATAACAGAGGGTATTAAAACTTCTTATGTTATCTAACAATAAAAATGTATGATCAAAAAAATAAAAAGCCTTAATTAAGAAGAACAAATGGAAAAGTTCTGTTTTTTCCCATTGAGAATGATATTAGATATGGGTTTTTCATAAATGGCCTTTATTATGTTAAAGTATGTTCCTTCCAAATCTACTTTGTTGAGGGTTTTTATCATAAATTAATGGTGTACTTTGTCAAATGCTTTTTCTGCATCTATTAAAATGATTATATGGTTCTTATCCTTTCTTTTATTAATGTGGTATACCACGTTGATTGATCTATGAATACTGCAAACCCCCGCCCCTGCAAAGCAGGAATAAATCCCATTTGATCATGATGAATGATTTTTTTTTTAATGTATTGTTGGATTTGGTTTTCTAGTATTTTATTGGGAATTTTTGTATCCATATTCATCAGGTATATTGGCCTATAGTTCTCTTTTTCAGTAGAGTCTTTACCTGGTTTTGGTATAGGGATAATGAATTTGGCAGTTTTCCTTCTTTTTCTATTTATTGGGATGGTTTGAGATGAATAGGTATTAACCTTTCTTTAATGTTTGGTAGAATTCCCCTGTGAAGAGGCACCTGGCTGGCTCCTGATTTCAGGTTTGTGAGTTCAAGCTGCACCTTGGGTGTAGAGATTACTTTAAAAACAACAACAAACAAACAACAACAACAACAACAACAACAAAACAAGTCACCTGTGAAGCCAACTGGCCCTGGAATTTTGTTTGGTGGGAGTTTTTTTTGATTACTGATTCAATTTCTTTGCCTTCATTTGTTGCTCTTTGTCTAGTTCCTTTAGGTGTAAGGTTAGGTTGTTTATTTGAGATTTGTCTTCTTTCTTGAGGTAAGCCTGTATTGCTATATACTTCCCTTTTAGGACCACTTTTGCTGCATCCCAAGTGTTTTGGACAGTTGTGTTTTAATTTTCATTTGTGTCCATGTATTTTTTATTTCATCTTTGATTTCCTGGTTAATCCATGTATGTGTGGTTTTTCCAAACTTTTTCTTGTTGTTGACTGCTAGTTTCATAGCATTGTAGTCAGAAAAGGTGCCTCGTAAGAGTTCAATCTTTTTGTATTTTTTGAAGACTGTTTCATGCATGACCTAATATATGATCTATTCTGAATAATGTACCATGTGCATTGAAAATAATGTGTATTCTTTCTGTTTTAAAATGGAATGTTCTAAATATATTTGTTAAGTCCATCTGGTCCAGTGTGTCATTCAAAACCACTTCCTAGTTGATTTTCTGTTTTAGTGGTGTGTCCATTGATGGAAGTGAAGTGTTAAAGTCCCCAACTATTATTGTATTATTATCAATGAGTTCCCTTATGATTGTTATTGTTTTATATATTTGGGTACTTCCATGTTGGGAGCATAAATATTTACAATTACTATATCTTCTGGTTGGATTGTCCTCTTTATGATTACATAATACTTTTCTTTGTCTCTTTTTACAGCCTTTTTTTAAGGTCTAATTTGTCCAAGCAATAAATGTTGCTACTTCAGCTTTCTTTTGACATTTATATACACGATAAATGTTTCTCCAACCCCTCACTTCCAATCTGCAGGTGTATTTAGATCTGAAATGAGTCTCTTTTAAGCAATATATAGATGGGTCTAGGTTTTTGTATCCATTCTGTCACCCTATGTCTTTTGATTGGAGCATTTAGTTCATTTATATTCAAAGTAATTATTGATAAGTATGATTTATTGCTATTTTATTACTTATTTTGTCATTGTTTCTGGAGATTTTCTATGATACTTTTCCTTTACAGTCAGGAACAAGACAGGGATGTCCATTCTCACCACTATTATTTAATATAGTACTGGAAGTCCTAGCCACAGCAATCAGACAACAAAAAGACATAAAAGGTATCCAAATCAGCAAGGAAGAAGTCAAACTTTCATTATTTACAGATGACATGTTACCCTATTTAGAAAATTCACAGGACACCTGGGTTGCTCAGTCAGTTAAGCATCCAACTTCAGCTAAGGTCATGATGTCACAGTTTGCAGGTTCAAGCCCCACATCAGGCTCTGCTCTGACAGCTCAGAGCCTGAAGCCTCTTTCAGATTCTGTGTCTCCCTCTTTCTCTGCCCCTCCCCTGCTCACACTCTGTCTCTCTCTCTCTCAAAAAATTAATAAACATTAAAAAATTTAAAAAAAAGAAAATCCAAAGACTCTACCATAAAACTGCTAGAACTGATAAATTCAGTGAAGTCACAAGATATAAAATAAGTGTACAGAAATATGCTGCATTTCTATACATCAATAATGAAATAGCAGAAAGAAAGCTTAAGGAATTAATCCCATTTACAATTGCACCAAAAACCATAAGATACCTAGGAATAAACCTAGCCAAAGAAGTAACAGATCTGTACTCTGACAACTGTAGGACACTTATGAAACAAATTGAAGAGGACACAAAAAATGGAAAAACATTCCATGCTCGTGGATTGGAAGAATAAATATTGTTAACATGGCTATACTACCCAAAGCAATCTATACATTCAATGCAATCCCTATGAAAATAACACCAGCATTCTTCACAGAACTAAAACAAACAATTCTAAAATTTGTATGAAACCACAAAAGACCTGAAATAGTGACAGCAACCTTGAAAAAGCAAAGCAAAGCTGGGGGCATCATAATTCTGGACTTTAAGTTACAGTGCAAAGTGGTAGTGATCAAAACAGTATGGTACTGGTACAAATATGGACACATAGATCAATAGAACAGAATAGAAAACCCAGAAATGGACCCACAAGTATATGGTCAATTAATCTTCACCAAAACAGGAAAAAATATTCAATGGGGAAAAGACAGGCTCTTCAATAAATGGTGTTGGGAAACTGGACAGTAACATGCAAAACAATGAAACTGGACCACTTTCTTACATCATGTGCAAAAATAAATTCAAAGTGGATGAAAGACCTAAATGTGAGGTGTCAAACCATTAAAATACTAGAAGACAGGACAGGGAGTAACTGCTTTGATATTGGCCATAACAACTTTTTTCTAGATATGTCTCCTGAGTCAAGGGAAAAAAAAACAAAACTAAACTATTGGGACAAGATCAAAATAAGCTTCTGCACAGCAAAGAAAACATTCAACAAAACTAAAAGGCAACCAATGGAATGAGAGAAGATATTTGTAAATGACTTTTCTGATAAAAAGATAGTATCCAAAATATATAAGGAACTTATAACCCAATTTAAAAATAGGCAGAAAACATGAATAGACATTTTTCCAAAGAAGACATACAGAGAGCCAACAGATACATGAAAAGATGCTCAACATCACTCTTCCTCTGGGAAATACAAATCAAAACTACAAAAAGATATCATCTCACACCTGTCAGAATGGCTAAAATCAACAATACAAGAAACAATTGGTTTTGGCAAAGATGTTGAGGAAAAGAAACCCTCTTGGTGGGAATGAAAACCGGTGCAGCCACTTGGGAGAACAGTATGGAGGTTCCTTAAAAAGTTAAAAATAAGGGTGTCTGGGTAGCTCAGTCAGTTAAGTGTCCAACTTCAGCTCAAGTCATAATCTCACAATTCATGGGTTCAAAACCCACATCTGGCTTTGTGCTGATAGCTCAAAGCCTGGAGTCTGCTTCAGATTGTCTCTCTCTCTCTCTCTGCCCTTCCCCCACTTGAGCGAGTGCCCTTTCCCTCTCTCTCTCTCTCTCTCTCTCTCTCTCTCTCTCTCTCTCTCTTAAAAATAAATAAATAGGAGCACCTGGATGGCTCAGTCAGTTAAGCATTCAACTTCAGCTCAGGTCATGATCTCATGGCATATGAACTTGAGACTGGCATTGGGATCTCTGCTGTCATCACAGAGCCTGGTTGGGATTGTCTGTCTTCCTCTCTCTCTGCCCCTTGCACGTTCATGTGGCACTCTCAAAAATAAATACACATTTAAAATAAATAAACAAAAAACACACAAACATTTTTTTTAAATCCCTTTTAAAAAGTTAAAAATAGAACTACCCTACGATCCAACAATTGTACTGCTAGGTATTACCCAAACACAAAAATACTAATTCAAAGGGATAAATGCACCCTAATGTTTACAGCAGTGTATGTATATGTATGTATATGTACATGTATACATATATACATGTATATGTGTATATGTATATGTACATATATGTATGTATATGTATATGTACATGTATACATATATACATATGTATATATGTATACATGTACATATACATACATATATACATATATACATATATATACACACATATATATATACATGCCATCAAAAAGAATAAAATCTTGCCTTTCGCAACAATGTGGATGGAGCTTGAAACTATTATGCTAAACAAAATAAGGAAGACAAATACCATATGATTTCACTCATTTGTGGAATTTAAGAAGCAAAACAAATGAGCAAAGGGGATAAAAAGAGAAAGAGAGGCAAACCAAGAAATAGACTCTTAACTATAGAAAACAAACTGCTGCTTACCAGAGTAGGGGGATGGATGAAATAGATGATGGGGATTAAGGACTGCACTTGTGATAAGCACTGGGTGGCATACAGAAATGTTGAACCACTAAATTTATATCTGAAATTAATACTACACTATATGTTAACTAACTGGAATTTAAATAGAAACTTTAAAAAAAGA
Source organism: Herpailurus yagouaroundi (assembly GCF_014898765.1). Classification (NCBI taxonomy): domain Eukaryota; kingdom Metazoa; phylum Chordata; class Mammalia; order Carnivora; family Felidae; genus Herpailurus; species Herpailurus yagouaroundi. The sequence continues at coordinate 45,922,075 of NW_024412394.1, read as the reverse complement.
ACAAATGGGATAAAATATTATCATAATGCAGACATAAAGTAAGAAAAGTATATTAATAATATTTTATGATGAATCAGAATCATTAATGGTCACATAAAAAAGAAGGAAAGGGAGGAGGGGCCAAAATGGCGGAGAAGCAGGGGGATCTGTACTTCCCACATCTCTCAAACAAAGAAGGGCTGAAGCCAAAGAACCTTGAACCCCAAGAGTCTGGGAGGAAAACAGACTGAGTCTACCAGGGAAAAATCAGGACAATCTGAAGGGCCATAGATGTGTCCAACTTGGGGAGATAAAACAGGCTGCATAGGCACAGAGGGGAGGGATCCCCTTCTGCAGAGAGACAAAGGAAAGAGAAATAGTGGCTGGGGAAGCGTAGGACTGTATCTGGACAAGAGAAAAAACCTCAGACTGGGACAGAGAGGGATCCCATCTCTAACTACAGGGCTTTCTTCAGACTGGGGCCGCCTGCCCTGTTTGTGCACCTGGGGAGGAGGGGAGCCACCTCTGGGTTCAGTGGTAAGTCAGGGGCACAGTCTGAAGCAAAAGAAACCAGTCCCTTTCCCTGAAGTTCTGCAGCACAGGACAAAACCAGCCAGACTACATATTAGGTGACATTGAGAGGCACTTCCTCAGTACCAGGGCACACGGAGCAGGAGTTTAAATCCCAGCCAAGCGCTAGGACACAGGAGCCTCATCTGCACCTGCTGCAGTGTGGATGACTCCAAAGGCAAGATTTGGACACCAGGTCATGGAGAAGAGCCTGGGGGGGGGGGGGGGTGGCCATCTTTCTCTCATCTTTCTCATCTTTCTCCACCACAAAGGCGGGGCCTCAGGGATCCAGTGGGGCCCACAGTACAGGCAGGGCCAGCCTACACCAAACCACGCCCCTCTGCACTGGGTAAATGCATATTTACTGGAGCAGGAGAGAAGCTGTGGAGCCAGACGGCCCCTTCCTCCAGGCCAGCGCTGTTGCATTGCCTGAATTAATTCTATGTCAATTCTGGATATATAGATATATTCTCCCTTCCATTTCTCCTTCATATTTCTTCCATCCTCTAGGCAGGTTACTCTGGTTATTGGTTTGTTTAAACAGCCATATTTAATCCATTCTCTAGATACATGTTCTGCACTCCTTCTTTCCTTTCTCTCTCTCTGGAATAATCAAGCCATATAGTTTCTCTGTATGGGTAACTTTATCTTTCTTTTCTTTTAAGCTACTTCCTTCATTATTTTTCTTTCTCTCTCTCTGGATTAAGACTTTTAGCCTCTCTGCCTGGCCAATGTTTACTTTTTCTTTTTCCCCCGCCCCTGTCATTTCTCTCTTTGTATGTGCTCCTCCATCAGCACCTGCCTCCACCCTGTTCTTTAATTGTAGCTGGTGTTTCTGGTTTTTTGCATTTAGATTGTTTTTAGTTTTTGTTTGTTTCCTTGTTTTATTTGTTTCTGTGCTTGTGTGTTTTTTATTCCTGTTTGTCTGTCTGTCTACCTTTCCAGGGCTACTTCAAGGAACAAATCAAAGCACACCTGGTGGCAGTTCCAAAACATCACTATGAGTAGGGAAATAAAATAATCAAAGTCACAACAGAGAGCAAGTAACACTCCCCAGAAAACATCTCCTGAAGGGCCAGGCCCTGGAAAGTGTATGACCCCCCTTCAATATAGCAGTGCTTGCAGTGCAGAGCACATAAAAAGCTTTTAAAACTCATAAGGAATAGAAAACTAGCCAAAATGATGACACAGAAAAATTCTCCTCAAAAGAAATTCCAGGAAGAAGTGACAGCTAAAGAATTGATCAAAACAGATATAAGCAACATAACTGAACAGAAATTTAGAGTAATAGTCATAAAATTAATCACTAGGCTTGAAAAAAAGCATAGAATCCAGCAGATAATCTATTGTTGCAGAGATCAAGGGACTAAAAAATAGTCATGATGAATTTTTAAATGCTATAAATGAGGTGCAAATAAAATGGAGGTGGCCACAGTGCAGATTGAAGAGGCACATGGGAGAATAGGTGCATTAGAAGATAAAATTATAGAAAGAGGAAGCTGAGAAAAAGAGAGAAAAAATTCAGGATGACGAGGGGAGAATTAGATACCTAAGTGATTCAATCAAACAGAACAATATTCATATCATAGGAATTCCAGAAGAAGAAGAAAGAAAGGGGTCAAAGGTGTACTTGAACAAATCATAGCCGAGAACTTCCCCAATCTGGGGAAGAAAACAAGCATTGAAATCCAAGAGGCACAGAGAACTCCCTTCAGATGTAACTTGAATAGATCTTCTGCTTGACATATCGTAGTGAAACTGGCAAAATACAAGGATAAAGAGAGAATTTTGAAAGCATCTAGGGATAAATGGGTCTTAACATACAAAGGTAGACACATAAGGGTATAGCAGACCTATCTACTGAAACTTGGCAATCCAGAAAGGAATGGCAGGAGACCTTCAATGTGATGAACAGGAAGAACAGGCAGCCGAGAATCCGTTATCCAGCAAACCTGTCATTCAGAGTAGAAGGAGAGATAAATGTCTTCCCAAACAAACAAAAACTGAAGGAATTCCTCACCACTAAACCAGCTACAAGAGATCCTAAGGGGGACTCTGTGAGTGAAATGTTGCAAGGACCACAAAGTACAAGAGACATCACTACAAGCATGAAACCTACAGACATCACAATGACTCTAAACCCATATCTTTCAATAATAACACTGATTGTAAATGGACTCAATGTTCCAAACAAAAGACATAGGGTATCAGAATGGATAAAAAAGCAAGACCCATCTATTTGCTGCCTATAGGAGACTTATTTTAGACCCAATGACACTGTCAGATTGAAAGTGAGGGGATGGAGAACTATCTATCATGCTACTGGAAGTCAAAAGAAAGCTAGAGTAGCCATACTTTTAACAGACAAACTAGACTTTAAATTAAAGGCTGTAATAAGACATGAAGAAGGGCATTATCAATAATTACAGGGTCTATCCTTCAGAAAGAGCTAACAATTATAAATGTCTAGGTGCCAAATATGGGAGCCCCCAAATATATAAAACAATTAATCACAAACATAAGCAACCTTATTGATAAGAATGTGGTAATTTCAGGGGACTTTAATACTCCATTTACAACAATGGATAGATCATCTAGACAGGATCAATAAACAAAGGCCCTGAATGATACATCGGATCAGATGGACTTGACAAATATATTTAGGACTCTGCATCCCAAAGCAACAGAATTTACCTTCTTCTTGAGTGCACATGGAACATTTTCCAAGATAGATCACATACTGGGTCACAAAACAGCCCTTCACAAGTATACAAGAATTGAGATCATACCATGCATACTTTCAGACCACAATGCTATGAAGCTTGAAATCAACCACAGAAAAAAGTCTGGAAAACCTCCAAAAGCATGGAGGTTAAAGAACACCCTACTAAAGATGGGTCAACTAGGCAATTAGAGAAGAAATTTAAAAATATATGGAAACAAATGAAAATGAGAAGACAACAATCCAAACGTTTTGGGATGCAGCAAAGGCAGTCCTGAGAGGAAAATACGTTGCAATCCAGGCCTATCTCAAGAAAGAAGAAAAATCCCAAATACAAAATCTAACAGCACACCTAAAGGAACTGAAAGCAGAACAGCAAAGACACCCCAAACCCAGCAGAAGAAGAGAAATAATAAAGAACAGAGGGAAATAAACTATATAGAATCCAAAAACACAGTAGAGCAGATCAATGAAACAAAGAGTTGTTTTTTTGAAAAAGTAAAATTGATAAACCTCTAGCAAGGCTTCTCAAAAAGAAAAGAGAGAGGACCCAAATAGATAAAGTCTCAAAAGAAAATGGAATTATTATAACCAATCCCTCAGAAATAGAAGCAATTATCAGGGAATACTATGAAAAATTATATGTCAACAAACTGGACAACCTGGAAGAAATGGACAAACTCCTGAACACCCACACACTACCAAAACCCAGACGGGAAGAAATAGAAAATTTGAACAGACCCATAAGTAGTGAAGAAATTGAATCAGTTATCAAAAATCTTCCAAAAAATAAGAGTCCTGGAACAGATGGCTTCCCTGGGGAATTCTACCAGACACTTAAAGCAGAGTTAATACTTACTCTTCTCAAGCTGTTCCAAAAAATAGAAATGGAAGGAAAACGTGCGGACTCATTCTATGAAGCCAGCACTACTTTGATTCCCAAACCAGACAGACACCCAGAAAAACAAGAGAATTATAGGCCAATATCCCTGATGAATTTGGATGCAAAAATTATCAACAAGATACTAGCAAATCGAATTCAACAGCATATTAAAAGAATTATTCACCATGATCAAGTGGGATTCATTACTGGGCTGAGGGGCTGGTTCAATTTTTGCAAATCAATCAATATGATATATCACATTAATAAAAGAAAAGATAAGAACCATATGATCCTGTCAATCTATGCAGCAAAAGCATTTAACAAAATTCAGCATCCTTTCTTAATGAAAACCCTCAAGAAAGTCGGGATAGAAGGAACATACTTAAACATCATAAAAGCCGGTTATGAAAAGCCTACAGCTAATATCATCTTCAATGGAGAAAAACTAAGAGCCTTTCCCCTGAGATCAGGAACACGACAGGGATGTCCACTCTCACCACTGTTGTATAACGTAATGGTGGAAGTCTTAGCCTCAGCAATAAGGCGACAAAATGAAATAAAAGGCATCAAAAGTGGCAAAGATGAAGTCAAACTTTCACTTTTTGCAGATGACGTGATACTCTACATGGAAAACCCAAAAGACTCCACCGAAAATCTGCTAGAACTGATACATGAATTCAGCAAAGTCGCAGGATACAAAATCAATGTACAGAAATCGGTTTCATCTTTATACACCAATAATGAAGCAACAGAAAGACAAATAAAGAAACATCCCATTCACAATTGCACCAAGAAGCATAAAATACCTAGGAATAAACCTAACCAAAGATGTAAAAGATCTGTATGCTGACAAACTATAGAAAGCTTATGAAGGAAACTGAAGACACAAAGAAATGGAAAAACATTCCCTGCTCATTGATTGGAAGAATAAATACTGTTAAAATGTAAATACTACCCAAAGTAATCTACACAGTCAATGCAATCCTAATTAACATTGTACCAGCATTGTTCTCAAAGCTAGAAAAGACAATCCTAAAATTTGTATGAAATCACAAAAGACCCTGAATAGCCAAAGTAATATTGAAGAAGAAAACCAAAGCAGGAGGCATCACAATTCCGGACTTCAGCCTCTACTACAAAGCTGTAATCATCAAGAAAGTATGATATTGGCACAAAAACAGACACATAGACCAATGGAATAGAATAAAGAACCCAGAATTGGACCTACAAATGTACGGTCAACTAATCTTTGACAAAGCAGGAAAGAGTATACAGTGGAAAAAAGACAGTCTCTTTAACAAATGATGCTAGGAGAACTGGACAGCAACATGCAGAAGAATGAAACTAGACCACTCTCTTACACCATACACAAAAATAAACTCAAAATGGATGAAGGACCTGAATGTGAGACAGGAAAACATCAAAACCCTAGAGGACAAAGCAGGGAAAAACCTCTCTGACCTCAGCCACAGCAATTTCTTACTCAACACATCTCCAAAGGAAAGAAAATTTACAGCAAAAATGAACTATTGGGACCTCATCAAGATAAGAAACTTCTGCACTGCAAAGGGAACAATCAACAAAACTAAAAGGCAATCAACGGAATGGGAAAAGATAATTGCAAATAACATATCGGATAAAGGGCTAGTATCCAAAATCTATAAAGAGCTCACCAAATTCCACACCCAAAAAACAAATAATCCAGTGAAGAAATGGGCAGAAGACATGAATAGACACTTCTCTAAAGAAGACATCTAGATGGCCAACAGGCACAAGAAAAGATGCTCAACGTCGCTCCTCATCAGAGAAATACACATCAAAACCACACTGAGATATCACCTCATGCCAGTCAGAGTGGCTAAAATGGACAAATCAGGAGACTATAGATGCTGGAGAGGATGTGGAGAAACGGGAACCCTCTTGCACTGTTGGTGGGAATGCAAACAGGTGCAGCCGCTCTGGAAAACAGTGTGGAGGATCCTCAAAAAACTAAAGATAGACCTACCTTATGACCCAGCAGTAACACTGCTAGGAATTTACCCAAGGGATACAGGAGTGCTGATACATAGGGGCACTTGTACCCCAATGTTTATTAGCAGCACTTTCAACAATAGCCAAATTATGGAAAGAGCCTAAATGTCCACCAGCTGATGAATCGATAAAGAAATTGTGGTTTATATACACAATGGAATACTACGTGGCAATGAGAAAGAATGAAATATGGCCTTTTGTAGCAACATGGATGGAACTGGAGAGTGTGATGCTAAGTGAAATAAGTCATACAGAGAAAGACAGATACCATATGGTTTCACTCTTATGTGGATCCTGAGAAACTTAATAGAAGACCATGGGGGAGGGGATAAATCTATCAAAACTTATTCATACTCTTAAACAAAAAATTAAAATTGCTCTATAAGATTAAAAGTACATGCCAGTAGTAATTTTAAATGATAATTGTTGGACATGTGAAACAGAAGTAACTGAAAAATAATATGAATATGCTTAATAGGGGTAAATAAAATAGATTTTTTTCCTCTTTAAAATTTAGTGAAGAAAAAATAAAACAAGTAAAGGAAAACATTACATCGAAAATAGTGTAAATTGAGCTATGTATTTATTGTAATTCACTGGAAAACAAAGAAGAATGCCATCCCTAAATGCATAGTTTAGCTTTTAAATCACTGTGGAAAAATCTATTGTAATGAGAACAATACATACACATAAAAATCTAAGATTTAGAATCTTGCAAACAATATCACAAAATAAATTTCTAAAAATATTTTTAAAAATTTAACTCACAAGTACATAAAATGTTTTCAATGTTTAACTTGTCTGCCTGCTAACAAAAGACAGCAACCAGCTGCCACTTCCAAAATTAGGAAGCATTTTCCAAAATAAAAGGAGAAAAAGAGATGAAAATGGCATTCTTACACTTGGCAATTTAATATTCCTTACATACCTATGATTTCATGGCTTTGTACTAGGTGAATATAATAAGATTTAAAGTAGCAAGTATTTACTGACTCTTATGCTAAGCACTGTGTTCAACACTTTATATTCCTTATCTCATTACATTTTTGCCAGAAAATTCTATCAGGTCACTATCATACCCAAAGATAGGGACAGATGAATGACAAAGCTACAGCTAGGACCTGAGACATCTGATTCCAGGCATAAGCTCTTCAATGTCACTGCTAAGGTTCAAAAGACCCCAGGGCCAACTCCCAGAGGAATCATAAATGAATGTCAACCTACCAGAAACACTAAAGACAAAGTGAAGGCCAAGTTAATATAACAGAAATTACTTGACACTCTTTTATTAATTCAAAAATATTTATTGAGTGGCTGTTCTAGGCATCAAGGATCTAGCAGTAGACAAAACAAAGTCCCTGTCCTGGTGGAAGGGCATTCACTTGAGAAAATACACAATAAAAAAAAAAGTGAACAATTTCAGATAATTATAAGTGTAAAGAAGGAATGCACAGCATTTCTGGGAAGGCCTCTCCCTGAGGGGATAGCATTAGGACAGAGACCTGAATCTCAGTGATGTGAGGGCACCAGGCCTGAAAAGACTCAGCAAGAGCATTCCAGGCAGAGGGAAAGGCAGATGTAAAATCCCTAAGTCTAGAACAAGTTGGGTGTATTCCAAGTCCCAGGGAGAGAGAGAGAGAGAGAGAGAGAGAGAGAGAGAGAGAATGAGCATCAGATAGAAGGTAAGAGTATAAAAGAATTTATAGGACAAGATATAAAAGATTACTTTTTTAAGTTTTTATTTGAAAATAATTTTTAACTTACAAAAAGGCAAAAAAAATAATAGTACAAAGATTTACATGCCTTCATTCAGATTTTCCTATTGTTAACATTTTATCCCTTTTGCTTTATCACTTTTGTGGGGTCTGTGTGTGTGTGTGTGTGTGTGTGTGTGTGTGTGTACAATTTTTTTGAACTATTTGAAAGTCTCAGGCATTATGGCTCTTTGTCCCTACACACTTCAATGTGTATTTCCTAAGAATGGGAATATTCTCTTATATAATTGACTTCAGTAAATTTAACATTAATAGAATAATTTTATCTAACCTCCGATCCACAATCCAATTTTATCTATTGACCTAACAATGTCCTTTATAGCCTTTTCCCCCTCCAGTACAGAACCCTGTCTAGAATCAGGTATTTCATTAGTTGTCATGGCTCAAATAAAACATTACTCATTTTGGATTTGTCTGATGGTTCCTTAGTTGTTTGGTTCAGGAATGGATCGTAGGCAGAATATTACCTAAGTGATGTTGGTCCTTTACAAGTTACTACATCTAAGGGAAATCAATGCCCATCTGTCCTTCACTGGCAATGTTAATTTTAATCGCCCAGTAAAGGTGTGATCTGATTTCTCTACTATAAAGTTACAATGCTTTTTTTCTCACAACCAAGAGATTGTAATGAAGAGGAAAAGCCTGCTAAGAAGATTTAGAACAAATAGACAATGATGTAGAAGTAGACCAAGAATCTGATATCCTAAAATCAGGTCAAGAAAGTGCTTGAAGAAGGAGCACATATTATTTGATATTAATTTTATATTACAAAATTGATGATACTTAATATTATACATTATGAAAATAGAACCTTACAGCTCATACTTTATAATTTTCAATGAGCTTTCAGGCATCATGTCTCATATGACACAATGACTTGGGTACGAACAAAATTGGAAAACAGTAAAAATCAAAGAGTTATAGTCTCTGCTCTGATACTATATGTTAGTGAAAAACCCAGACTTCCATGAATCCAAATCCATAATGTGAACGGTTCCAAGACTGAAACAAGTATCCCTGAGAAGATCAACATTTCTTGGAGACAATGGAGAAACATAATGGTTACAAAAGTGGACTTAACAACAACTAAAATAAACATTTAGGATGAAAGACCTAAATGCAAAACAGGAAACCATCAAAATCCTAGTAGAGAAAACAGGCAGCAACCTCTTTGACCTTGGCAGTAACAACTTCTTACTAGATATGTCTCCTGAGGCAAGGGAAACAAAAGCAAAAATGAACTATTGGGACTTCATAAGGTAAAAGGTTCCTACACAGCAAATGAAACAATCAACAAAACTAAAAGGCAGTCTATGGAATGGGAGAAGATATTTGCAAATGACATATCAGCTAAAGGGTTAGTATCCAAGATATATAAAGAAGTTATAAAACTCTATACAGAATATACAAATAATCCAATATAAAAATGGGCAGAAAGGGCGCCTGAGTGGCTCAGTTGATTAAGTGTCCAACTTTGGCTCAGATCATGATCTCACAGTTCATGGGTTTTAGCCCCACATTGGGCTCCATGCTGACAGTGCAGAGACTGCTTGAGATTCTCTCTCTCCCTCCCACCTCTCTGTCCCTCCCCTGCTTGTTGTCTCTTTTCCCCAATCTTTCTCTCTCTCAAAAATAAATAAATAAACTTTTTAAAAAAATGGGCAGAGGGTGCCTGGGTGGCTCAGTTGGCTGAGCGTCCGACTTCAGCCCAGATCATGATCTCACAGTTCACGAGTTCGAGCCCTGCATCCGGCTCTGTGCTGACAGCTCGGAGCCTGGAGCCTGCTTCAGATTCTGTATCTCCCTCTCTCTCTGCCCTCCCCTGCTCGCACTCTGTCTCTCTCTCTCTCTCTCTCAAAAATAAATAAACATTTTAATAAATGGGCAGAAAACATGAATAGACATTTTTCTAAAGAAGACATACAGAGAGCCAACAGATACATGAAAAGGTGCTTAACATCACTCACCATCAGGGAAATACAAATCAAAACTACAATGAGATATCACCTCACACCTGTCAGAATGGCTAAAATCAACAACACAAGAAACAACAGGTGTTAGGGAAGATGTAGAGAAAAAGAAACCTTACGCTATTGTTCGGAAGGAAAACTGCACAGGGAGTAACCTCTTGATATTGGCCATAACAACTTCTTTTTAGAAGGAAACAAAAAACTAAAGGGAAGGGAAACAAAAGACTAAAACTAAGCTATTGGGACAACATCAAAATAAAAAGCTTCTGCACAGCAAAGGAAACAATCAATGAAACTAAAACACAGCCTTTGGAATGGGAGAAAATATTTGTAAATGACATCAGAAAAGGGTTAGTATCCAAAATATATAAAGAACTTATAAAACTTTACACCCCAAATGCAAATAATCCAGTGAAGAAATGGGCAGAAGACATGAATGCCTTTCCAAAGAAAACATCCAGATGGCTAACAGGCACATGAAAAGATGTTCAATATCACTCATCGTCAGGGAAATACAAATCAAAACCACGATGAGATACTACCTCAGACCTGGCAGAATGGCTAAAATTAATAACACAAGAAACAACAGATATTAACAAGGATGTAGACAAGGGTAAATCTCTTATACTGATGGTGGGAATGCAAACTGGTGCAGCCACTCTGGAAAACAGTACAGAATTCCCCCAAAAAGTTAAAAATAGAACTACCCTGCAATCCAGAAATTGCACTACTAGGTATTTACCCAAAGGATATAAAAATACTGATTTGAAGGGGCAAATGCATGCTGATGTTTATAGCAGCACTATCAACAATAGCCAAACTAGGGAAAGAGCCCAAATGTCTACTGACTGATGAATGGTAAAGAAGATGTAGTATGTATATACAATGGAATATTACTCAGCCCTGAAAAAGAAGGAAATCTTACCATTTGCAATGACATGGATGGAGCTAGAGTATATTATGCTAAGCAAAATAATACCATATGATTCCACCCTCATTTGAAGTTTAGGAAACAAAACGGATGATATAGAGGGGGAGTAAAAGAGAGGGAAGCAAACCAGGAGAGACTCTTAACTACAGAGAACAGACTGAGGGTTGGTGAAATAGAGGTGAGTGGGGGATGGGTTAAACGGTGATGGGTATTAAGGAGGGCACTTGTTAAGATGAGCACTGGGTGTTATAAGTGATGAATCACTAAATTCTACTCCTGAAACCAGTATTATTCCATACATTGACTTAGAATTTAAATAAAACTTTAAAAAATTAAATAAATAAATAAATAAATAAATAAATAAATAATAAAAATAAAATAAAAATTTATCCAATACATCCTAAATTCCAGGAAAAGCCCTACAGCTGCAGCAGAAAAAAAAAAAAAAAAACAGTATATCTACCCCAGTGCAATTACCTTCTGAGGGGTCTAAGAGATACAGGCTTGCTTCCCAGACCTGTGATATTGAGCAATTAACTTCTTGCAAATTTGGCTTTCTTTTCTAATGAGGTTGCTAATTTCTACCTCAAACTTCTAACTGAATATGGGAGATGGAATTCAAAGGTTTATCTCTATGCCACTCCTAAAACTCTGCTAAAAGGTCTCTAAGGGAGATAAAAGTTATAAACCAACAAAGACAAACAGTATAGCGGAACATAAAGCAATAATAAAATTTTGAAACCTAGAAAACAGATGAAATAATAATTTAGCAAATCAGAAAGCACTGAAACCCAAGTCAACAAGAAAAGTCCAGAAGCAGATTGATCTACATTGTAGTATAATTCAGGAGTTAGCAAATTTTTTTATGTAAAGGACCAGATTTAAGCTTTGCAAGTCATAGGGTCTCTGTCACAACTACTCAAATCTTCTTTGTAAAGGAAAAGCAGCCATAGGCAATACATGTCTATAAGAATGGCTGTGCTCCAGTTAAACTTCATGAAAAACAGGCAGGGACTGGGGGAGAAGGTCTGCTTGTGAACCAGCAAGCAGACCAGTTTGCCAAAGTCTGGTATAACACCTCAGAGATGAAGTCATCAGATACCTACAAAAGCAGCAGAGCAATGGTTCTGAAAATAGGATTGAAAGTACATAGAAGAGGAAGCTAGGACCCCAGAATCCCTTTCCCACCAACTGCAGACAGATGAAGACTCCTCCCACACACTGCCAGAAGACTAGAGAATTATTATCTGGGAAACTGAATTCAGGAGATTCTGGACTTGGGTACATATGAAGGTGGGGGGGGGGGGGGCGGTGCATGAGATGCCTTGATAAAAACAAGAGATTAACTAAAACAATATCAACTCCTAGTCCCTACTCAGCTGGCAGGGCCTGGCAAGCAGGCTTGGGCTCTTTCCACAGAAGACTAGTGGCTTTCTCTCTGGAGAAACTGATCAATGCTAGAGAAAAGATCTAATGAAGATGCTAAGAGTTGGTGGTCACCCAACAAAACAGTCTAGACAGAATATCCTAGAGTAAGCTCTCTGGTTAACCTCCTCCACCCAAATACACAGTCTCCAATCTCTTTTTTACTGCTTCTACCTTAAAGAATTATCCTGTGTCATTAAAGACAGAAGTAAAAATGAACATATAGGAATAATTTTTTAAAGAAAAAAAGAAAAACTCCAAGGAACAAAGCAGGTAGCTAAGAAAGCTTCAAAATATAATTAATTCTCGTCAGAAGATAAGAGAAGATATTTCATCCATGAAATAAAAGAAAGGGCTGAAAAAAAAAAAACAGAGCATTACCAAAGAACACAAAAGAACTCTTGGAAATTAAAAATACAATGGCAGAAATTAATTCAAAAGAAGCATTGGAAAATAAAGTTGAGAAAGTCTTCCAGAGACTAGAACAAGAAAAAGAAAAAAAAAAAAAAAAACTAAGAAAATTGGTAGATCAATAGAAGGGGTCTAACATCTAAATAAACGTCATTCCAATCAGAGAGAACAGAGAAAATATATTGTATTCTATAGCTTTGTGTTTTCATAACATGTCTCTTTTTGTGAAAGCAAAGAGAGAATATGATTTAAATTCAAAACCCCATAAGTTTGTCTGTTGGAAAAAAACCTGGAACCCAAAAAGGATCATTCATACTCCACCTGGTTTCTTTCCAACACACATTTAGACTCATTATTCAAACCAGGAAAGGACTAACAAATTAGTTTTCTCTTTTCTAAGCCATGCAAATCAGTTTGAATAGTCTAATGTAATTCTTTATATACATCACCTCCTGTTTTTACCAAAGAATTTCATCAAGGCTTGTCACCCAACCTTCATCTGTGCCAAAGCATCCCTAGAATTCAGTATCTCCAAACAGAATCCTCCAATTTCATGGAGTCAAGTGTGGGAAGGCCTTCACCTGACTTCAAGGGATAGGGATCTGGGATCCTGTCTCTTTTAGACACTTTCAACCAATCATCTTCTTTTTAGATCCTCTTCTCACCACCTTCAGAAATATTTTATTTCTGCCCCTGCACCTTTGATTTGAATTAGATGGTCCTGTTATTTGAATGAAACATTAGACATTTGTGCACAAATAATAAATCCCTTCAACTGATTAATTTCCAAAAGGTTTCCCCAGAATTGCTAACACACAGATGCAAAAGGGCTAGTTACTAACAGACACTTATTACAAAGACTAACTTCTTTGTATGACGGGGAAAGGCACTTACTTTCTCACAGACAGACACGTGGCAGCCTCAATTTTACAATTTTAGCTGACATCAAGAGCAAGTATAGATTTGTGAGAGTCCATCACTCTAGTTTACCTTTGAAATTGGCACAGACCTTTAGATACTTCCACATACTTTTCAAAGACTCTCTAAAACAAACCTTGGCTTTCAGTCTCTAAACTGGAGGCAGAAGTCCAACCAGGTCCTCTAGGCTCTCACCTTATAATTTCTGGCATCCAGATTGTCTAGAAATGTGGGACTCTGTTTTCAAAAAGAAAGGAGTCACTTCACAAAGAAGTCATGATTTATAGCAACAGGTTCTTTTAGTTTCTAATTTTAAAATAATAAAGATATTTAACCAGGGAAGACAGCAAGATCAATGGCCATCAGACTTTAACACTCGAGCTCTGAAAGTGAACACACCTACCACTCATTAAAAACTCAAGGGTCAGGGGCGCCTGGGTGGCGCAGTCGGTTAAGCGTCCGACATCAGCCAGGTCACGATCTCGCGGTCCGTGAGTTCGAGCCCCGCGTCAGGCTCTGGGCTGATGGCTCGGAGCCTGGAGCCTGTTTCCGATTCTGTGTCTTCCTCTCTCTCTGCCCCTCCCCCGTTCATGCTCTGTCTCTCTCTGTCCCAAAAATAAATAAACGTTGAAAAAAAAAATTAAAAAAAAAAAAAACTCAAGGGTCAGTAGTAACAGCATCAGAAGATGAGAATCAGGGAGACACAAGAGATCTTAAAGCTACACTGGTTTTGACATTCCTTGACCCAGAGATGCTTCTTCATCACTTTGTATGATTGTGAGGTGGGTACACTTTTTTCTCTTGAGACCAAGACAAATAGCAAAGATGATTTTATCAGCAGTCAGAGAGGCAAATATTCAATGGCATAGAAAATGATCTGACTACCTTGTTAACCCCACAGTTGAGAAAGACCACTGATCTCACTAAACCAAAGTCTAATGACCCTGTGACAGAATTGGGTGTCCCAAATGCCTGGAAATAACAGAATTCTTAATAAAAGCAAACAAAAAGGTCATACATAAGGATTCACCTAGATTTCCTGTTATCTCCTACCCAAGGAGAAGACTTGCCCTATCTTTTTTTTAAGTATAATTAAGACACAGTGTCCCTCTATAGATGAATGGATAGAGAAGATGTGTGTGTGTGTGTGTGTGTGTGTGTGTGTGTGTGTGTGTAACAGAATATTACTCAGCCAAAACAAGAATGAAATTTTTCCATTTGCAACAACACAGATGGACCTAGAGAGTATAATGCTAAGTGAGATCAGTCAGAGAAAGATAAATACCATATGATTTCACTCATATGTAGAATTGAAGAAACACAACAAATGAACAAAGAAAAAAAGAGACAAACAAAACAACAGACTTAACAAATTGGTGGGTCACTAGAGAACAAATTGGTAGGTTACTAGAGGGGAAGTGGGAGGGATGGATGAAATAGGTGAAGGGGATTAAGAACACACTTACCATGATGAGCACTGAATAATGTATAAAATTGCTGAATCATGTTATACATCTAAAAGAATTTACCCATCTTTGATAGTAAGATCAAAAAACAAAAACAACATATTCCAATGTTTCCTTCACTAATGAAGGCAATGGAAGAGCTGCTTTAAAAAACATAATAAGATTTAATCTATAATCAGAGTAAGTAAATGTAAAATCTTTATTACCAGATGGTAAGATTCACCCGGAGAGCTGAAAAAAGTCAAGTCTGAGTTCTTGGAGCCCATGAGATGCATATTTCAGACAACATAATGTAAATGACTCCCAGAGTTGGGTGATCTTACTAGGACCTGTAACTGTCTCATGGATCCAGGATAGATACATGGTAGATCCAAGTGACTATGCAAAGACAACTCAGAAATAAAGGTCAGCATTAATTTCACTTGCAATTTCATATCTCAGAATAATTGAGGTCCCAATAAAAGATATAGCAAATATTTAAAGAAAATAACCTCAACATTTCAATTAGTCTGTTTATAATTCTCAGCTACAGGAAGTAAGTTACCCCACATAATTACTGTATCCACAAGGATCTTACATATCTGTTAATATCAGCATTTAGTTAGGGAGTCATCAACTTATAGGAAAGGGGCTCAAAGTTTTGTCTATCTTGCAGACTAGAGGAAAAACAGTGTTTGTATGTGTGCATGCACATGTGAGTGCACACACTTTATTTTTGGGCTTCAGTGTGCTTAGACAAAAGCAAGGTAAGATATCTGTTTTGCTGCCCCACATTTCTATGACCTAATTCCACCTTCTGTTTAAAGCACTTTACATGTAAAATTTCACATCATAACTAATACTAAACACAGCAATATCTGAATGTCAATTATGTATTAAGAACTATACCAAACACTGGATATATAGTGATTAAGAAAATAGAAAAAGTCCCTGCTCTCATCTTTAAAAATTGAGGCCACACTTTACTCATTATAACATACATCAAAGCATCTCACTTGGTACCTCAGTTCTATATAATAGATGCCAAATAAATGATTGTTAAATTGAATTGAATTTTTAGGAGATGTTCATTTCTAAATGAATTTCAATTGTAGTATTGCTATTTGTAAATGGGTAGTAGAGTGCAATTATTGTATCAATCAAATGTGAACTAATCAAAATTCATAGTTTTTCACAAACACACAAGCACCAGCACTGAGACTAATGTTGGTTAGTAGGAATAGGCCAAACTGTTAGATTCTAAAATATTAATACCTAAAGATAGCTATTTTAATCTTAATGCCTCTCAACATTTCCATTTCTAAGTCATTATAATTTAAAAAAAAAATTAATGTTTATTCTTGAGACAGAGAGAGAGTACAAGCAGGGGAGAGGAAGGCAAAGGGGGACCGAGCATCCTAAGTGGGCTCTGTGCTGACAGCAGAGAGCCCAATGCAGGGTTCAAACTCAAGAACCATGAGATTATTACCTGATCCAAAGCCAGAATCTTAACTGACTGAGCCACCCAGGCACAGTGAGTCATTACAATTTAAAATACTCCTATTTATCCACAGGTACTTGAATTCTTCCTTTATCCACAGATACTTGAATTCTTCCTTTTAAATTAAAGATAATTTGTTTAAAAGCTTCCATATAGTATAATTCAGTAAGACTTGTTTCTTTTTTTTTTTTTTCATCCAAAGCTGGCTCACAATGAGTATAGTTTTTTCCCCCAATCACTATTCCTCATTCCCAAATCAGCCAAAATTTGCTAGCCTGAGGGGCAACTCAACAGCAGGGCCTTCCACCTCAAAATGTCCCGTACAATGCCTAACATAAAGCAAAATCTCACTCATTGATTTTAACATTGGACCAAATCTATTGCTTTTGACTAGAAATCCTGTCTTCACACAGTGTTACAACCAATTTCCTTTGAGAAATGTTTCTTTAGAATCTAACTTCATACTGTCTAACTTTTAAGATGACATGGGAACTTGAAAATATAGCATAGTTATGTTAACCAGGTAGACTAAAACAATTTCTTCTTCAGAAAAAAATTCTTAAACACTGATGAATTTTAAAAATAACTCAAAATTAGCTTTGGTTTTGTGTTTTTGGTCTCCTACATTATATTGGATGCCTTCAGTTGTTTCTTTTATTTTTCTTTTTCATTAAGGAACAAACTCAGAAACTTCATGATTTCTTTGTTCTGTTTTGTACTGCAAGCAACAAAGCATAATTTCTGCTCCTTTTAGACAAATCCATTTTTCTCTTCATACAGGAAAAAGTAACTACCGCCTAAAAATGTCTTATCCTAGCACTTCCTTGTAAATAAGCAACACTCTAAACATATGTAGTGGGATAGATGTTCATGTGTTCAGACATACAAAAAGCAATATTTGTATATTCCTTGGTAATAACATAATTTCCTTCAAGCCCCATTCCATTTGATGAAAGATAATATAATCTTAGTCATCTCTGCTAGAGTTAGGCATTCCAGTTAAAATTCAATAAAATTTAGTTAAAAGGTCAATACAGGGTCCTCATCACCATTTTCCTCCCTCACTTAGTAACTTGTAAGTTCTGAGACAGAGACTATCTAGTGTCATGGAATGAGGGGCATTTGTTCATGCTGGACACTCTGTCCAGGCTGGATCCTCTATACATGATGAAATCCCTGACCTAGGAACTGGTTCACTGTTCAGGCAGGATTATCTGTGCAGACTGGATTTGCTTTCCATATTAGTACCCTGTGGCCCATGGATACAGTCATTTCTTCTGTACAATGGCATCCACACAAACATACTCTTAGGCTGACTCTGATTACATCTTCCACTCTATTTCCACCAAAAGCATCACTCATCACAACTCTAGACCACTGTAGTTTGGCCCAATCTCTTTCTCAGCCTAGAGTAGCAGAAAACCTGATGCAGTGCTCTTGGGACCCCTCAGTTCCTCATACTGAGACCCTCTGTATTTACCATCCACATTGGTTGTCTACTCAACTGTCACCACACCAGGTGCAGACAGAACTCCAGTGCAGTGCTTTTCAGTCCAGAAGTAGCTAAACCTCTCTCTGTGCTCATATTCCCATATATATTGATGGCTCCATTGCTAATATGAAAGGGAAGAAACGAGAAACAGGGCCCCTTTTCAGAAACCATCAATAACTGCCACATATCTTAAGTTTCCAACAATTTATGTCTCTTCCCCACATCTCAGAATATTATATAGTCTTGGAGAAAGAGAAAATAATACTGGTTATGACAAAAAAAAAACCTGATGACATGAAAGCTCTGCTTTTGAGAAACCAAAATTCAAGACCTTAAAGCTCAAAATTATTATCTATCTTGAGATTCAAAAGAGAATTTTTAAAAAGCTTCATTAATCCCTAAACTTTCTCTCTTTCTGGACTTCCAGAATAGCAATATACCTTAGGGTAGACAATAATTATTATCTAAAGACAATAATCTTAGAATGTTTGAGCTACTTCGACTATGGGAAAGTGAGTACATAATGGTTCAGAGTCCAGGTTTAAAAGGAAGCAAAGTTAGTTATTTCAAACACAGAAAGTTTAATACAGGCAATTAGTTTGAAAGGAGCTAGATAGCTTGTTATGTGTCCTGCACCTGTGAGCACTACTATATTAAAAAGGGGTCATACACTGTCCAGGGCCTGGCCCTTAAGGAGGTGTTTTTGGAGTGTTTTGCGTTGTTGTGACTCTCTGTTGTTGTGACTCTGGTTGCTTTATCTGCGTACTCGTAGTGATGGTTCGGACTTTCTACCAGGTGTGCTTTGATTTGTTCACTGAAGTAACCCTGGAAAATATTTAAAAAGGCAGGTGGGTGGTAGAAGCAGCTTTATCCCATACAAAGAGAGAAATGACAGGGGAGGGGAAAAATAAAGGGAAAAAAATTGACCGGGCAGAGAATCAGAGAAACTATATGGCTTAATCCAGAGAAAGAGAGAGAGAGAGAGAGAGAGAGAGAGAGAGAGAGAGAAATAAAGAAGGAGATACATAAGAGGTGTAAAAAGAATAGATTAAAAATGTCTGCTTAAACAAACCAACAACCATTTGGACAGAAAACTAGCCAAAATGATGAAACAGAAGAATTCTCCTCAAAATAAATTCCAGGAAGAAATGACAACTAGAGAATTGCTTAAAATAGATATAAACAATATATCTGATCAAGAATTTAGAATAATAGTCATAAGATTAATAGCTGGGCTTGAAAAAACACAGAAGACAGCAGAGAATCTACTGTTGCAGAGATCAAGGAACTAAGAAATAGTCACAAATAATTAAGAAATGTTGTAAATGAGATGTAAAATAAACTAGATGCAGTAACAGCAAGGATGGAGGAAGCAGAGGGGAGAATAAGTGAAATAGAAGATAAAATTATGGAAAATGATGAAGCCAAGAAAAAGAGAGATAAGAAAATACTAGAGCACGAGAGGAGAATTAGAGAACTAAGTGATTCAATGAAACATAATAATATCTGTATCATAAGTGTTACAGAAGAAGAAGAGAGAAAGAAAGGGGCAGAAGATCTACTTGAATAAATTATAGCTGAGAGCTTCCCTAATCTGGGGAAGGAAGCAGACATCCAAATCCAGGAGGCACAGAGAACTCCCTTCAGATTCAACAAGAATAGGTCTTCACCACACATATCATAGTAAAAATGAAAAAATACAAAGATAAAGAGAGAATTTTGAAGGCAACTAGGGACAAACAAGCCTTAACCTACAAGGGTAGACACATAAGGGTAGTAGCAGACCTGTCCACTGAAATTTGGCAGGCCAGAAGGGAGTGGCAGGAAATATTCAATGTGATAAATAGGAAAAATATGCAGTCAAGGATCCTTTATTCATCAAGGTTGTCATTCAGAATAGAAGGAAAGATAAAGACTTTCCCAAACAAAGACAAAAAAAAAAAAAAAA
>NW_024412394.1:45901166-45902064 GCF_014898765.1 Herpailurus yagouaroundi | reverse complement strand
AAGAAAGAAAGAAAGAAAGAAAGAAAGAAAGAAAGAAAGAAAGAAAGAAAGGTGAAAGGAGCTTGAAAGCTATCAGAACAAACATTGGACTTTGAGGTAAATCTAGAAGGCAGCCACCACCCCCGGGCTGGAAGAACAAAAATGAAAAGATAGGTGTTACCAGAGGTCAGGAGCTCAGAAGAGGTGCTACCATGGGGTTGAAGTTCTGGCCAGTGAAGCAGTGCTCCTGGCTGGTAAACAGATCTCTGGGCAGGGATGGGTCGCACATGGCTAGCACTCAGCCCTCTGAGAAAACACTACAATCCAGTGCCTGGACTCCTGAAGACAGTGCTACAATGGCTGGCTCTCAAACCTCTGTGGAAGGTACTGCTCACCTGATCTTGGATTCTTCAGGGGGGCTCCTTGAACAACTAGTGCTCATATCTCTGAGGGCCTTGCCCATCTAATCCTTGGACATTTGAGGAGCTGTGCATGCCTCCTAATGAAACTCAAAGCTCTGAATTGAAGCTACTTGGGGAGAGGGGCATTTTTTCAGTACTCAGCAGAGGTACTACACATCTGGTGCTTCTACCACTGAAGGAGATACCCTGCAGCTGCTATTTGGCCTTCCACAAAACACAGGAGCTAGAATTGTCTACTGCTCCTGTAGCAACCAATGCTGGAAGCATGCTTATAGGACTTGCACACAGGATGAGTGTCCCTTCTCCTTTTCTCCTGCTTTCCAATCTCCTCCCAGTTCCTCCCATTGAAGCCACTAGGGAATCTTGAAAATGTAGTTTTCAGACTTTTAGACTGATATCACAGAGCCTAGTATAGAAGGATGGGCATGAGTTAAGAAATAACATGTTAAGAAGAAAGAAAGAAAGAAAGAAAGAAAGAAAGAAAGAAAGAAAGAAAG
>NW_024412394.1:45847693-45901156 GCF_014898765.1 Herpailurus yagouaroundi | reverse complement strand
AAAGAAAGAAAGAAAGAAAGAAAGAAAGAAAGAAAGAAAGAAAGAAACATTAGTAGCTAGTACAGCACACAAGACAATGTGTCACTGGAGGGAAGGACTATGAGGACACTTCAAAGTGTTGTGCAGAAGATACTTTACAAGCAAGTAAAAGTACTACAAAAGTACCTGGACCTAGGCATGAGTTCTCCCAACTGCCTTCAAACAAAGAAGCTTATAATTTATTTTTACTTTTTTGACAAAATGTTGGAATTTACTATCTTAAGCTTTTAGAATACTGAAACTTGGCTATGCCATCCACTAAGAAAGCACCCTAATAAAATGAGGGATAGATACATTTTGCTGGAGAAACTAGGGAAGCAAAATTTTAGCCTCTGCTCACTTGAGCAAGGCCTGCAGTGGAAACCCTCAGGAATTCTGATCTGCATCATCTGCACCATTATTCAGTAAATGAAAGTGAGTCACAAGAGGCAGCCCAGAACCAAGTTCACCGTCAGTACAACTTGTATATTATGGTTCCCTGGCACAGACTAACCCAACATGTCCTATTCCCCTCCCGTCACAGACTCTGAGTTTGTCTACGTCTCTTCTCAGGCCCCTGCTCTAGCTCTATCTCCTGATTTGAAGTTTCACTGTACCTCTTTTTGTCCTTAAGGTGGTTAATTTTACATGTCAACTTTACTAGGCTATGGTGTACAGTTGTTTGATCAAATGCTAGTCTAGATATTGCTGTGAAATTATGTTTTAGATGTGAGATTAACATTTATAATCAGTAGACTTTTAATAAAGAAGGTTATCTTCCATTCCATAATGTGGGTGGGCCTCATCCAATCAGCTGAATGATTTAAGAGCAAACACTTAGTTTTCTTGAAGAAGAAGGAATTCTTCCTCAAGACTGTAACATAAAAACCCTGCTTTAGTTTCCAGCCTGCTGCCCTGTAGATTTTAAACTCAAAACTGAAACATCAACACACCCTGAGTCTACAACCTGTCAGCCTGCCCTACAAATTTCAGGCTTGCTAGCCTCACAGTTGCATAAGACAGTTCCTTAAAATAATCTTTCTCTATGTATATGTATGTGTATGTGTGTGTATGTGTGTATATTCTATTGGTTCTGTATCTCCACAGAACCCCAAGCCATAGATCCCCTCACTCACCTTTGCCTTCCCCTAATATTAGTTCAAGTCATCTCTGGCTACTGCTACTTTGAGATTCCAAGTCTAGTTGTGAGCACAATTTTTTAAATACCCCCTTCCTGGGTTAAGTATATCCATGACCTACTATATATACTTCCCAAAGTCCCCAGAAGTCTTGACCAGCCTTCTGTCCTCCTGACTGGGAATGGAAAGTCATTTATTATCTTCTGACTCCTAATCACCATGGTATGGCCTGCCTAGGGCCTTCACGTTCCTGCTGGAATTATGTGATTGCTGGCAGCCTCTTGTACAGTCCACACTGAGCTGCTTGGGTCCTAGAGGTCTACTGGAGAAGAAAGGAGGGGCTGGGGGCTTACACAGAAACCCTGCAGAGTGAGCATCATCACCATGAGCTTCACCTGCTACCCCACTGTGTCCAGGGGCATCTGTCATGAAGGAAAGAAGTCAAGCTTTATACAAGTATTTTAATGTAACTCAAAAACTGAAAGATTAAGTGCTGTTCAAGCGATAAAGTAGCCAGCTGCTAAATTGTTTTCTACTTTTCCCCAGAAAGGAAAACAAGCCTTGGGTGTTTTCAGACTGATTACAAAGGTTTTGCTCTAGATTTTATTGAAGCAGATGCATTTGGCTGCTTTTTTGTGGCTAAAAGCCATGCTAACCCAAATCACTCATATCTTTCTGTCATTCTAATTGCTCCACAGTTCACTTTAGAGAAGCTCTTAACAGCTTTTCTATTTTAAAGTGCTGCAGAGAGAGAGTTGAGGTGTTCAAGCATGCACCCTTCCCCATAAACATCTCAGGGCCCAGGGGGAGAAAACTAATATTTACTGAACCCTCTCTCTCCAAGGTCAGCAGAGATGTTCAACCAAACAAATCCAATGACCTTTTATCTGTCTTTATTCTATTTGATCTCCTCCATTCATGTTAAAAAACATTTACAGACACCTACTGGATATCTGGCTCTATCTAAGCACTGGGGACAAAGAAATCAACAAGACACAGTTCCTATTCCCAAATGAAGTGAAAGAAAGAGAGAATATTAAGATACATGAGATGGTTCCATAAGAGCATGTAAATTAAAGGTATTCATGAAGGAGCACAGAAAAAGACCACCTTACTCAGGCTGAGATTTCAAGAGATGACTTCCCGGAGGAAGAAGCAGGAACTAATGCATAAAGATTTAAGTACAAATTAGCTCATTAGTTGAGGGAGAGAAAGATGACCCAGGAGAAGAATCACTTGTACAAATGTAGCAAGGCATGAGTCATCAGGAAGCATCTTCAAGAACTGCCAGAAGATTGACTAGAGGAAAACATATGTATACAGATGGCCAGGCAGGACCAAAAGGAGGTAGAGGAAGCCCCAAAGGATCTTACAGGAGCACTCTAACAGCAACATGGAAATTGACTGCTGTTAAACAAGACAGAAAAGGCAGAAAGAAAGATTCTTTAGAAAGTTGTTGAATAACCTATGGTGAGAACCTGAACTAAGGAACTGGCTGACTCATCCTGTGCTTAAATGAGATGGCATGTACAAGAGAAGAAAATGTCAGTTGGTGGATGGATTCAGTGTGTTGACTTTGAGGAGCCTGCAGACCAACAAGATACAAGGCTCTGGCTAGAACATAAATGTGGGAAATGAGTGCATACTCAGTAATTAAAAGAATTAGTATGGCTACAACTTCCCAGTGTGGAGAGGAACAGTGACCTGAAGACAGAACCTGTGAAAGGGATGACATTTTATAGAAGTGCAAAAGGTGATGAGCCTGAAAAATAAAGGAGCAGCCAAGAGGAGGAAATTCAAGAGACAGCAGAATCAAAGAAGCATTTAAAACTGTTGACCACCTAGGACAGGATCTGTGTAAAAGCTGATGGAACATGGGTAATGGAAGTAATAGTTTCCATTTTACAAATGTACTCTGTTCTTTTGCCTTCCTGAGTAAATAATATTTCACATGAGGCATCCATCTGCTTATGGGAAAATTAAATTTGTACATAATAAATGCAAAGAAAGGACAAAGAGAATGTCTGTTTTTTGCACTTTGCATACAAACTGGATATGCAGCAAGTTAACAAACTGTTCACCAAGATGTTATCTAAGCAAAGAGTAGGCTGAAAGACTTAGACTATAGGATTTACTTATGTGGAGGGCTGTTCCATACCCCTACCAACAGCCAGGAAGACAAGGGAAGATATAATGAAGAATAAATAAATAAGACATCTGGCTGTTTCTGGCCTGGGAAGAGAAAAGAGAAAGAGACTGGAAGCTAGCAAACTGGATCCCATTTCCCCTCCCTGGATGTGAGGGAAATATGCATTATATAAGTGAAGAGAAAATCAATGACAAAGATATGGGCTACAGTAACCCACTCATTTTGTCATGTAAGACTCTGGGAAAAAAACATCTTTTAAGTTGTTCCCTTTCCCCCAAATACAACAACATGAGATGCAAACACAGCTGCTTGGCTATGTAGTATGTGCAAAAAGGGAAGGTTCTAGGTTAAGCTCTCTCAAACCTCCCCAGTTCCTGCATTTGTATAGCCAAGGCACAGTGGGCCTGCCAAGGGGCCTATTGGGCAAAGCTAGGTGACCTCACAGAGGAAACTTAGTAGTCACTGCGGCAGCAAGCTGGACAAAGGCTAAGGCAGTCATTCGGGAGCAAAGTGAGGCCAGTCAGCCAGGAGCACTACTAGATCCTTGCAAAGAGAATAAATTATGTGACATCAGCTATAGACTGCCTATAACAGGGCCAACAGCACCCATCCAGCCATGAGACATTACTCCAGAGTCTTCTAAGTAACTGTAAGCATACTTCCCAGGACAAGTAGGAGCCAGGGAACCCCTTCCTTGACATACCTAGAGGCCTCCTTAGAGAAGGGAGCAGCAGCTGGAGAAAGCCATCTGAGAAACTGAGTGAATATCTTTCCCAAGAAGTAACAACAACAAAACCCTCCTAATATCATATTGGCCTTTGTTTATCCCAGATGACAGATTCAGTCCATCTGTTTTCCTCCTACTCCATAGATAAAAGCTCAAGCAAAAATGAGATTCATTGCAGATAACATAAAGATTTTTTTCCTTCACATTAGAGTGGAAGCATAATTTGCACTTTTATATATAATGCACTTTTATAATTTTCACTTTTATATAATCTTTTATATATCATTTAGGACATAATACATGCTACATATATTTTAGCTATGTCTTAGCTTGTCAAAATATTAGCAAAGGAATAAAAATGGAATGAACTCACAATGACAAGGAATAAGAGGAGCCATCTATAAAGTAATTTCAATAAATTTATAGAAAAAAAAGCAGATAAAAGAACATACAGAATCAGCACGGCAGAGGAACCCACAATCTAGCTTCAGAGTTGACAAATTTTTTCTGTAAAGGCCAGATAGTAAATATTTTAGATTTTATGAGCCAAGATGCAAAATTGGGGATGCTATGCAAGTCTCTGTTGCAACCACTCAATTCTGTCATTGTAGCACAGAAACAGCTATAGATAATACATACATGAGTGAGCATGATTAGGTCCCAATAAAATGTATTTATAGACACTGAAATTCCAATTTGATATAATTTTCACATCATAAGTTATTTTTAATCTTATTTAATATGAGATCTACCCTCAATAAATTTTTAAGAGTACAATACATTGTTGTTTATAGGTACAATGTTGTAGAGTAGATCTCTAGAGCTTAGCTGAAAATTTATGTCCTTTGATTAGTAAATCTCCATTTCCCCTCTCTCACAGACCCTGGCAAACACTATTCTACTTCTTGATTCTATGAATTGTATGAATTAGATTTTTTTTTTTAATAAACTCTATGCCCAACAGGAGGCTCAAACTCATGACCCCAAGATTAAGAGTCACATGCTCTACTGACTGGAGACAGCCAGAGACCCCTGAATTTAACTATTTTAGATACCTATTATAAGTGGAATCATGTGGTATTTGTCCTTTCCTGACTTCCTTATGTCACTTAGCATAATGTCCTCCATGTTCATTCATATTGTCACCTATTACAGACTTTCCTTTTTGTTTTTAAAAAAAAATTTTTTTTAATGTTTATTTATTTTTGAGACAGAGGGAGACAGAGTATGAGTGGGGGAGGGGCAGAGAGAGAGGAAGACACAGAATCTGAAACAGGCTCCAGGCTCTGAGCTGTCAGCACAGAGCCCGACGCAGGGCTCGAACTCATGAACCATGAGATCATGACCTGAGCTGAAGTTGGAGGCTTAACCAACTGAGCCACCCAGGCGCCTGCTTGCTTGCTTGCTTGCTTGCTTGCTTGCTTGCTTTTCTTTTTTTTTTTAATTTTTTTTAATGTTTATTTATTTTTGACAGAGACAGAGACAGAGACAGAGAGAGAGCATGAGCAGGGGAGGGGAAGAGAGAGAGGGAGACAGAATCCGTAGCAGGCTCCAGGCTCTGAGCTGTCAGCACAGAGCCTGAGGCAGGGCTCAAACTCACAGACCGCGAAATCATGACCTGAGCTGAAGTCGGTCGCTCAACTGACTGAGCCACCCAGGCACCTTCTTTCTTTTTTTTAAAGGTTATTGTGAATCTTGCAATTTGAGTGATATTGCCATATCAGTAATGAACATAGGAGTGTTAAATATTATTAGTTTCATATTTATTAAAATTCCACCTCAAAATATAAATACTAAAATGTAATTTAAAATTACAATTTGGGAAATTAAATAAAGGTGGTCAAAAGGTACAAACTTTCAGTTAGAAGACAAGTAAGTACTAGGGATGTGATGTACAACATACTGCTATAGTTAATACTGCTATATGGTATATTTGAAAGTTGCTAAGAGAATAGATCCTAAAAGTTCTCATCACAAAGAAAAAACACTTTTTTTTGTAACTATATGAGATGATGGATGTTTACCAAAGTTATGGTAGTAACCATTTCACAAAACATGTAAGTTAAGAGTCATTGTGCTGTATAACCTTAAGCTTATACTATATTATATATATACTATATGTCAATTATATCTCAATAAAATTATATATGTATATATATGTATATATATAGATATATATATAATCATAGAAATAAAACCTCAATTTCATTGAGATATAATATATGAGATATATGTATATATATGTATATATATAGATATATTACATATTTGAAAGGAAGATAAAATTAAATATAAAAACTATCCTTAGCTCTCAAGCTATACAAAAAGAGATGACTGGCCAGATTTGGCCCATGGACCATAGTTTGCCAATCCCTGTTCTAAGAGCATGTTGATGTGAGAAATGTTTAGTTCTAGACTGAAAAACAAAGATCCAGGCACTACGGCAAGCAGAAAAAATTGTATGAGACAAAAACAGGGAGAGTAACTGAAAGTCTGTAGATAGAACAGTCATTCTCTGGTCCTCCTAGAACTCCACTGGAGGAAAAAAAAAACTGATTGAGAAACCCCAATCCCTGGCTCTGCTATTAATTAAGGGAACATGTGCACTTGTTACTTTCTGAGTATTTTATCTTACTGTATGTTATAAAAGGGTCTTCTCAAATTGGTTTCTTTGTTTTTCATTTTACCACATTCCTGTCCATTACCTGTGCTGATACCTGAACAAGCATTTCACATGCCTGATTCCCTCTGAGCTGCTTTCAGCACTTCTGACATCTAGGCACCCCTAGGAAGAACCTACCACATTGCCTTTCATGTCTATCTCTCCCCTGCCCACCCAACCTCTGCAGGGCTGGAGAGCACCTCAAATTAGACCTTCCCATGGTGGGAGCCCATCAGGTACCTCAGGGGTTATTCTCCACTGTAGCTTTTCCTTTTGACCCTACTTAGTTTCAGTCTCTGCTCCTTCCCTTGTCTTCAATGGAGTCCCAGAAAACATCACTAGTTTACAGAGATGCAAACATGCATATACAAGCTACACTAAAAACTGTCCTACCATTTAGTAATATCTTAGTATCAACAAGCTCCCTTTTGAACATTTCAGAAAATACAAAAAAGGAGTCAGAGAGAAATGCACTTTTTCTTTTCCACAGCAAAAAAAGAACACATCCCAAAGGCGAGAGTGGGGTTACTGATGATCAGGAAAGCTGTTCTATGGGGAAAGAAAAAGGCTCTGTCACAAGAAAGAGTAACCCAGGGGAGACTGAAGGGCCCTTACTTCTGACACTCAGTCTTGGAAAAGGATCACTGTGCCACTGTGTGGCATAGAGATCAGGTTAACTAGGTTCTTAATTGTTGATAGATGCTTTTAAATACAAAGAAGAATGATCATGGCAATTTAGACTCTGTCTAGTTTCCTCTTCATTAATTTTTATTTATTTTTTAAATATCTTTTTTTTTTAATTTATTTTGAGAGAGACAGAGACAGCGTGAGTTGGGGAGGGGCAGAGAGAGACAAAGAGAGACAATCTCAAGCAGGATCTGTGCTGCCAGCGCAGAGCCGATGCAGGACTTGAACCCATGAAACCACGAGATCATGACCTGAGCTGAAACCAAAAGTCAGATCTTTAATCGACTGAGCCACCCAGGTGCCCATTCTCTTTGTTAATTTTTAAATTATTACCTTTTTTGAAGCATTTCCATGCTTATTACATATCTAACAAATCATAAAAGTTTTAATTTATTAAATAAGATATCTCCAAACATTCATACATTGATTGAGATACTTATAGAGTCTGGTATATGCCAGACCCTAAAAATGCTTTAAATCCTTAAAAATAATATAAATATTGATGCAATACTTCTAGAATTGACTAGTACAGAGATGCTGGAAAGTTATTAGAAAATCACTAACATCATAGATTCAAATATATTTATTATATCTTTTATTTTAATATACATTTTCTTTTTTCTTATCCAATTACAATACTACTCATTTACCCTGAGAGACAGGGTTGTCTTCCTGACCAACTAAAGCAGCAAATAGGATTTGAAAGTCCATAATTGGGCCTAAAACCACACATCTTGGGTCACCTTCCCATCTTGTTCCACCCAAGACCATTTTCCAGTTTGATGAGCCCCTTTTTATGGATAGTCTTCTATCACATAAGAAACTGTCTAAATTATAGATGTTTCTTTTTGTAACCTACTTTTTCCTGAAAATGATGCTTACCTTTATAGATTAGCCGATATAGACCTACTTTGCAACAGTTTTTCTGCATATATATCTTTCCTGAAACAATCCAGTCCTTGTTTGATTTGTAACTGCTGGTCCTGAGTGAAGCCTTGTCTGATTCAGTTAAATCTAAGGACTAGATCGTTTGAGTCACTGAAATTACAACTTTGCTAGGAACCATCCATTAAAACAGACAATATTTACCTTACATAGCTAGACTGATCAGAGGGATGGTTGGGTTGAAATCTCACTCAGAATATTTTTTAATATCAATCAGCTTGTTCTGTTGTAAAGATGTTTGGTTACTAAGTACAAGAGCCAAACATTCATCTAAGACTTGTCATCCGTGTCAGAATGTTGTTCAGTTCAGCCTGCTGCATTCTCTCATGGAGACCCTGAGGGTAGTGTAGGAGGACAAAAGGCAACTGTCATGGATTTTCCCCCAAATCCTAATCTCTAATCCTTACTTCTCTCCCAGATCCAGTTCTGCATTTCCAATGACTGCCAGATGCTTCTACCCAGAAGTCACACTAACACTTCAACTTACAGAACTAAAACTAAAACTTCTTCCCCGAACTCACTCATTCTACCACTTCATATATTTGCCACATTTGTTAACTTTGTGGCCAGCTTATAGAAAAAGCTGAATTCTTCCAAGTAAACAGAAATTCCTCTGTGTTAAACTAGCTCTGTTGAAAACTATTTTTCTACCCCCAGATGAGATCATGGGCAGGTTCCTTGATTTAACAATTTTTTCAGTAATAAAAAGTCATCTAAGTATTCTGGGAAGATGGCAGAGTAGGAACCACCAGGAAAATGTCTCGCCAACTACACAATAATTGCATTGGAAGAATCTGATATTACATTATTTTGGAACTTTGGAGTCTACTGAAGGCTTGAAACTTCCAAGGAAACTTGGTAAGTGTAGCTAAGGAAGGAGGAATTTGCTTTATCTAAACTCTAAAATAAAGTTTATTATTTGTAAATTCTTCCACACTAACACACTAAGAGTAAGATCAACACAAATTTATAAATTTCTTAAGTTTCCTTAAAGTTGTTGATATATTATTTTAAGAGTCTCATTGTTCTTCATCATGTGAGTGTGTTTTTTTAGCTACCCAACTGAAAAATCCTTGAAGGCAAGGATCACATCTATTACTTTTTTATCCCTGACAACATCTAAGATGCTCACCAAGGGTGTTAAATAAATGTTGCTGAGTGACTGGGCCTAGGGATCTCTGGGTATTATTGAAAAACTGACTTTAACTGCTTCATTAACTGTCTGTATATGCAGAGAGTTGAGATCATCTGTTTAAAATAACACACAAGAAAGCCTTCTGTCTTATAATGTCAACAAAAGATACTGAAATTGCAGTGATGAGGTCTGAAATGTAAGCCATAAAGGAAATTATCTCCACTCTATGTGAGATCTAAATATTTCTTCTTTCTTTGCCATCTAATAAAATATTTGTTAATTGAAAGCTTCTGGGCACTAAACAAATTTTGATTACATTAAAATGACCCAATCCTGTTTCTTGACATTCTAAAGAAAAGTTAAGCAAGCAAAGGTTTTTTTTCATCTCACAGCCTTCCTCCTTTACAAAGAATTAGGCTTGTGTTTGAGATTTTGTTTTTTAGAAACATACCAGTAGAAAGCCATTTTAGGCTTCCAGCAAACCCACCAATCTTGGTGAATTTGAGTCAAGGACTAAACTGGTTTATGGCAGCTCTCTTGGCCCCAAGGAAGTATATATGCCTTGTTCTCAAGCTTTACAGCAATCAGATTTCTGAGTAATCAGAAATTTTTCACATATAATATTTTAACTGCAAAGGCACATACATAAAAAATACTCTACTTGTTTTAGCTAAAACTTTTGCTTGGTGACTATGTCCTTCTTAAAGAGCTGTACAGATTTTTCAGCCTAATTGAAATAGTGACTTTCTCCTATATTGCAGAAGATGATTATAACTTCCTCTGTCATTTTAAAAGCATGTCTTTTGCCTTTAATTCAGTATATTAGAATTATCTCAATATCACAACCAATTAATAACATTAAGTTTTAGTTTTTCAACATGGAAACAGTTCTCCCACACAAAAGTCGGATACAATATTAGATTTATTTATTTTTTTTTGATCTGCCACATTGGGAAAGGGCTTCCTACCAAAAGCTTTCAGCTTGGAAGTCACAACCTCACCCCACTACTCTTTAAGATCTACTCACAGACAAATAATACAAAAGGAAGGGAAATGAAAGACAATATATCAAGGTACAAACTACAGTCCTATGCAGGAAGCCACCTATACTAGTATTGTTATGTTGACTCCACCAATTACAACATTCCATGTCCTAAGTGTACGACAGGATACATTAGATCATTAGCTCCTTCAAGCCAGGGCATTATCTATATTTTATCATTTCATTGCCTCACGGCACCCTCACTCTGGCAATTAGAGCAGACTCATACACCGTAGGCCCTGCTTAATAAATAGCCCTTGAAATACCATTACATAGAACCAAACTATGCAACCAGCACAGGCATTAGTTTTGATACAGGAAGAGAAAGGGAAGAAGGTTGTACCAACAGTACCCAAACTGTGTTCCCACATATTCTATAGAAAAAGAAAATAAAATAAAAATGGAAGCCAACCAGATTCAGAAAAATTCACATACTATACCACCTTCTTGAAAATTTACATCCCAAAGTGTGTAAGCTCCAGAGTCTTGCAGTGAAAACACTTGTTCAATTTGATTTAATACAGCATTTCCCAAGTGTGATGGTTAATTTTATGTGTCAACTTGACTGAGCTAAAGGATTTCCATAAAGCTGATAAAAAATTATTTCTGGGTGTGTCTGTGAGGGTGCTTGCAGAAGAGATTCACATTTGAATTGGTGAACTGAGTAAAATAGATTGCCCACCCCAATGTGTATTGGCATCATCAAATATATTGAGGGCCCAAATAGAAGGAAAAGGCAGAGGAAGGGTGAATTTCCTCTCTCTGAGCTAAGACATCCATCTTCTCCTACCCTAGAACATCAGCCCTCCTGGTTCTTAGGCCTTCAGACTCCAACTGGGAGTTACACTATCAGTTCCACCTACCCTCATCCCAGTTTCTGGAACTTTGGACCTCAGACTGCATTTCACCACCAGCTTTCTTGGTTCTCCAGTTTGCAGACAGCAGATTGCGAGTTTCTCAGCTGCCATAATCAAGTCAGCCAATTCCTACAAAAAACACAATTTTTTATGTATATGTATATGCATATACAGTATAACACATATCACATATATTATATATATATATATATCATATATATCACATATATATATGATATCCTATTGGTTTTATTTCTCTGGAGAACCCTAATATAACAAACATATTTGACAATAGAGCCCTTTGCAGAGGATATCTACTGACATTTAGAAGGATATCAGTGTCCTATGCAGCAAAATCTGAGAAATCTTTAGTTGTCTGGTTCAAATCAATAAGCAGACTTAAGAAAAAGCACAAGCTTCTGGAGACAAACAGACCACAATTCTGCCATTATTGGATTCACATGACCTTGTGCAAGTTGCTTACCCTCTCTGAGCCTCACTTTCCCCAAATGCAAACTAGGTAATAAGGCAGCTTTCATAGATTGATGTTATTGTTAAATAAGATAACATATTATATTACTGGTCACAAAAAAGTGTTTTGTTCGTGTGTGTGTGTGTGTGTGTGTGTGTGTTCTTCCTCAAAGGAAAGACTATACATTCCTCTTAGGAGGATAAAAGAAAGAGGAAAGTAGCATTCCCATTAGCATAGTAGTTACTGATGGATGTGGGGAAATTAGGATAGATTAGGGATTAATTCTCTTAAAGTTCTCTTCTTATATGGCCAAGTAATCTTTGATAAAGCAGAAAAAAGACAGTCTCTTCAACAAATGGTGCTGGGAAAACTGGATGGCGACATGCACAAGAATGAAACTGGACCACTTTCTTACACCATACACAAAAATAAATGGATTAAAGACGTAAATGTGAGACAGGAAACCATCAAAATCTTACAGGAGACAACAGGCAGCAACCTCTTTGACTTCAGCTGTCCCAACTTCTTACTAGACATGTCACCAAAAGCAAGGGAAACAAAAGCAAACATGAATATTGGGACCCCATTAATATTAAAAAGCTGCTGCACAGTGAAGGAAACAATCAGCAAAACTAAAAGGCAACTGACAGAATGGGAAAAGATATTTGCAAATGACATATCTGATGAAGAGTTAGTATCCAAAATCTATAAAGAACTTATCAAACTCAACACCCAAAAAACAAATAATCCAGTGAAGAAATGGGCAGAAGACATGAATAGACACTTTTCCAAAGAAGGCATCCAAATGGCTAACAGAAACATGAAAAAATGCTCAACATCACTCATCATCAGGGAAACACAAAATCACAATGAGATACCACCTCACACCTGTCAGATGGCTAAAATTAACAACACAAGAAACAACAGGTGTTGGTGAGGACACAGAGAAAGGGGAACCCTCTTACACTGTTGGTGGGAATGCAGATTGGTGTACCCACTCGAGAACAATATGGATGTTCCTCAAGAAACGAAAAATAGAACTACCCTACAATCCAACAATGACACTATTAGGTATTTACCCCAAGGATTCAAAAATACATACTCGAAGGGGTACATGCACCTCAGTGTTTATAGCAGCATTATCAACAATAGCCAAACTATGAAGAGAGCCTAAATGTTCATCGACTGATGAACAGATAAAGAAGGGGTGGTGTATATATACTATGGAATATTACCCAGCCATCAAAAAGAAGGAAATTGTGCCATTTACAATGACATGGGAGCTAGAATGTATTATGCTAAGTGAAATAAGTCAGTCAGATAAAGACAAATACCATATAATTTCACTCATTTGTGGAGTTTAAGAAACAAAACAGATGAACATATGGGAAGGTGGGGGAAAGAGAAGAGAGGGAAACAAACCACAAGAGACTCTTAATGATAGAGAACAAACTATGGGCTGACGGAGGGAGGTGGGTGGGAGATGGGCTAGATGGGTGATGGCTATTAAGGAGGGCACTTGTGGTGATGAGTACTGGGTATTAGAAATCACTGAATTCTACTCCTGAAACCAATATTGCACTGCATGTTAACTAAAATTTAAATTAAAAAAAAAGAATATACCAGAAAACATATAAATTAATTAATTAATTAAATTCTCTCTTTAAACTGAAAAAATATAAAATGCATTTAAAAAATAAAATAAGTCAGCCAAGCTAAAGAGACTACAACAGTAAAAGCAAGAAAAATGGGAGGGCCAAGAAGAGACCCTATCCTGCCATGAACATGGAACAGTGAACTTCAAAAAATTATATCTATAGGTTTTGCAATGGACAACATTCAATCTCAGACCTAAATTCTCTGCACATCCTGCATACCTGGTAGCAGGACAGGCTGAACGTCAGGCTTTGGTAACCTAACATTAAGGATTTAGGTCTAATTCATCAACTGTTAAAATCCAGTCTAACCCAGATATTCGGTTTGTTTTCTGATGGTACTAGGGTGTGATAACAACATCTCAGTCCTTAACAAAGCCTGTACCACAGAGAGGGAACACTCAGAAATACTAACAGTGGAATGATAGGTTAGAGAAATTTAGTCAACGAAACTTCAAGTCCTGCAGTAGAACAGTAGACTTGTCAGAATGTTACATAGGGGTCTAATTTAGTAGCTTCTCGACATATGGGCAACAATATGGTCTCAGTGGTTCCCTGTTACTGGCATGGCTGAGAAGGAGGTAGAAATAATTAGACATCTAACAGGCAAGTGGCTGCTCTCACAGTTCAGCCAAGGCTTTTGCAGAGGGCACAAGATATTTTTAAACCCCCGTTCTTTTGCAGCTAAAGAAATTGTACATTTTTCTTTTACTGGTAAATAGGCATTAGTTTCTTTCAGAGTCTGACGATAAAGAAATGATAGAAGTCATAAACCTAATTCTTTCATGCAGTTTCCTAAGGAACTGTATATGTGTCCTATGATGCATGCAGTGGAACATTAGGAGGCCAAAACACTAATATTATTCTTACTTTCCTCTCCTTGAAGAATGCACACATCCAAACAATTTGTTTTTATCAGTCAGAATCCGCATTCTGCACATTAAATGAGGGACCTAAGGATTCTGCATGACGCCTGCCGAACAGGCCATAAACAGGTACATGGGAGAGAACTAGGACAACAAATTCTTCCCCCAACCAGACTGTAAAAACTGGTCAAGGTCAATGAATCTATCTTGATTCCTACCCACAACACTGTCACCACTATGACCAACCAGCACAGTTCTCCATATCCACCAGTAATTTATAAATATTGGCCAATGTATTGATATTTTTCTAAAATGCAGACTCTGTATGCATGGCCTCTAGAAGAAAGCGCAGAGAAATCAAGCAGTACAAAAGTGCGATGCTTCTTCTTCGTGCTGTCTTTATCACACACAATAGGACCTGGCAGGAGTTCAGCCCACAGGAAGGTTTGATTTGTCTGAGATTAGACACTTTTTTGGAAGTAAACAGCATTTTCCCCAAAGAAATCACATACAAAAATTTCAGCTTTTGCTTTCTTTATATAACCAAGTATGTGTATATTTTCGAAAACTAAATTTCTTGTCTAAAACTCATCTCTTGTTTATATCCAAAGTTACAGACTGAACGTTTATATCCCACCAAAATTCACATGTTGAAGCCTTAACACCCAATATGATGGTATTTGGAGGTAGGGTCCTTGGGGGGTAATTAGGTTAGGATGTGGTCATGGGCATGGGGCCATTATGGGATTGGTGCCTTTATATACAGAGCTCACTCTCTCTCCACTTGCACGCACTGAAGGCCTTTTGAGGACAAAGGGAAAAGGTAGCTATCTGCAAGCCAGGAAGAGAGCTCTCACCAGGTCCCAACCATACTGGTACCCGAATCTTGGACACCCTTCAAAACTGAGGAAATAGGGGTGCCTGGGTGTCTCAGTCGGTTAAGCATCCAACTTCAGCTCAAGTCATGATCTCATGAGTTCCGGCCCACATCAGTCTCTGTGATGATAGCGTGGAGCCTGGAGCCTACTTCGTATTGTGTCTTCCTCCCTCTCTGCTCCTTCCCTGCTCATGCTTTGTCTCTCTCTCTCTCAACTAAATAAACATTAAAAAAATAAAATAAATAAACTGAGGAAATAAATGTCTGTTGTTTAAGCCCCCCAGTCTATGGTATTTTGTTATAGCAGCCCAAGCAGACTAAGACATCCAACAAAACAGTAGGGATAAATGTGATTGAGAGCAGAATTAGTGGTCATATGGGAAAGGACAGCGGTGACACAGAAAGGACATACACTTAGGAAACCAGGATACGTTTACCTCTGACTTTTTTTTTTTTTTTTGAGAGAGGGAGTGCAAACAGGGGAGGGGCAGAGGGAGAGACAGAATCTTAAGCAGGCTCCACACCCAGTAGAGAGCCCTGTGTAGGGCTCGATCTCTCTACCATGAGATCATGAACTGAGCCTAAATCAAGAATCAGATGCTTAACCAACTAAGCCACTCAGGTGTCCCTACCTCTGACTTTTAAAAACAAATATTTTTAATGTTTATTTATTTTTGAGAGAGAGAGAGAGAGAGAGAGGCAGAGAGCAAGAAGGGGAGAGGCAGAGACAGAGGGAGGGAGACACAGAATCCAAAGGAGGCTCCAGGCTCTGTGCTGTCAGCAGAGAGCCTGACATGGGACTTGAACTCACAGACCGCAAGATCATGACCTGAGCCGAAGTCAGACACTTAATTGACCAAGCCACCCAGGTGCCCCTGAGGTTTTTTTTTTTTTAAAGATGGAATTATCAGAGCCAGACAGGCTACGTCTGCCTTGTCAGGGAGTTAGGCACTTCTGTAGAAATTAAAAACTCTGTGACAGAAGACTAAACCCAGCCACTGAGGCTAAAGGTAAACAAGCAGGTCTCTGACAGCTGCCGTATGAGACAGATGCACATGGACAGCATTTGCAAAGTCAGATCTTAATTTCCAGACTCACTGGAATTTGATACTATGAATTCCAAAGTCCAACCGACTTTCCAACTTTCTATATATTTACAGAGGGAAGAAGACATTATCATGTAATACTCCCCAAAGCATTCTACTTGTCTTTATAAATTTGCTCTAGAGAGAAGCATTGTATTAGATTCTGCAAAGAAACAGAACCAACAGGAGAAAGAGATGGATATAGAGAGAAACAGAGAGAGAAAGAGATTGTAAGAAATTGCCTCATGTAACTGTAGGGACGACAAGTCCAAAATTGTAGAATAGGTGAGTAGGCTAGAAATTTAGTCAAGAGATGATGTTGCAGTCTTGAGTTCAAAATATGTCGGGCAAGAAACTCAGGCAGGGTTTCTATGTTGCAGTCTTGAGGAAATTTGGTTCTTTGGGAAACTTCAGTGTTTGCTATGAAGGCTTTTGACTGATTTGGATAAGATCCAACCAGATTGGGGAGAGCAATCTAATTTACTAAAGTCTACTGACTAAATGTGAATCACATCTAAAAACTATCTTCACAGCAGCATCTAGACTGGTGTTTGGCCAAACAACTGGGCACCACAGCCTAGCTAAGTTGACACATAAAATTAACCATGACAAGCATAAAATGGGAAATAAAAAGACAAGAAAAACAAATGTCCAAAATCTTCCAATATTTCTTCTGTCCTAACCAGCTCATCTTTTAAAAAATGGGTGTCATCCATTGGCATTAAACTACTCACTGAATCAGATATGGTCTATTATATCCCTTGCATTCCCAAGGCATCCCCAGAATTTTTACTAAAGTCAACATGGTAATGCAGGATGAGTTTCTGGTATGCAAGAAATAAATACAGTCAGCCCTAAGTTATGAAATGTCAAAAGGTTAGTAACCTAAGGCAAACATACACCCAAAAAATAGGACATGTAGTGAGGGCTGGGATACTGCTTATCTGTTCAGCATTTTAACCCCAGGAGCTAGTGCTATGCCTGGCACACAGTTGGTCTTCAGAAATCTTTGTTAAATGAATACCTGGATGAATTAGGTAAGTAAAAAGGGATTAACATTATTAAAGGTGCTTCCCACTTCAAGACGACAAAGCCAGGTGGAGGCCGGTTTTGTTTCTTTGTTTTTCTACTCCATTGCAAAATAATTACCTCCGCAAATTGAACAGATACACTGTACTCTGGTCTTCATGTCAGTAAAGTCTCGTGGGTATTTTGGAGCTATTCATTTTGTATCACAGCACTCAGAATTCAGTAAGCATATTTACTAACTGTGTAACTTTGGACAAAAATAATAGCTAACACCAAATGTCAAGTACTGTCCTTAATGCTTATATTTACCCATAACATTCTCAGGCTCAGTTAGAATTTGAACTCGGTCTGGTTCCAAACACCTCTCTCTGCCTCTACTATACCGCAATTTACTTACTCAGAGGCTCAAAATGTTCATTTACAAAATAAAAATAATAATTCCTCCCTTGTAGAACTGTTTTAGGGTTAGTGCCAACTTATAGCACAGTGCCTGGCATACAACTAATGGGTCCTGAGTAAAATGGTGGTAGTGGAGGTGGAAACAATAGTAGCAATAGTAGCTCTTGCTATTGTCATTGTTATCATTTTTATGGCTGAAGTAGACTCCCTCCACAACCAACTAATTTTATAATTGCTACTTAAGTAACAAAATTCAAGGGGACATGGGCTTATCTCTGTCCCTTAGTTCAAAAAATAAATAAAACACACACACTAATAAATGTGAATTCTGAGATGCAGAGTTGTCACTTCTAAATTGTTTGGCCAGGCCACTCAGCCTTAACATCAAGTTTTAGACTAAAGTTGCAGGAAAATTGTGGTAAATTAATGATGACTAAAAATTCTTTACTACTGCTTCTACTGAAAAACAGATTCTAATTTCCCTCTCCCAGAATCTGGGCTGCCCTTAGTAAATTGCTTGACCAACGAATGTGACAGAATGGACATTCTGGAAATTTTAAGACTAGGTCATAGAATCCTTTCAGCTTCTGCCAGGGTCACTTGCAATACTTGCTCTAGAAGCCCTGAGCTCCATAAGGAATTCAACTCCGGGTAGCTAAGGCCAGCCTTCTAGCCATCTCCATCAAAATGGCAGACATGTGAACAAAACCATTTTAAACCCTCCAGAACAGTCCATCTGCCAGCTTAATACCACCAGCTGACCTCAATCAACACCACATGGAATAGACAAATCACCAGAAATCTTAAATTCCTGATCAACAAACTAGTGAGATATAACAAAACAGCTGTTTTAAGCCATGAAGTTTTGGGGTAGTTTGTTAGCTAGCAATAGTTAACTAGAACATAAAGAACTCCAATATACAAAATGAAAAATGGCACAGCACTGTGTCCTGAGAGGGAATATTTTTCTTATTCAGCTGCCATTCAATACAATCTAAATGAGTGATGTTGAGTGGGCAGCACTGGTCAGAAGGGAATATTTTTATTGGAAAAAGGAAATGAATCCAGGTTAGTTAGCAGGAACAGAATGTGTGATGTCAGTGAGTTCAAGGCAATGGTTACAAGTCACCAAGACCATGTGAAGATAAAATAAAAGGACAGAAACCAGAATGTTTACATTCTTGCTACCACAAAATTGAAAAAAATCAAGAACAGAATTATATCAGATGGAGAGGAGGGTCCAAGTGGGACTAAAATGCATGTGCCATGCAGATGCCCTTAGTAACAGGATCCTCTTAAGTTAACAATATTGCAATGAGAAGGTCACATACAAATTAAGCTTATGATAATTAAGGCAGAGATACATGTGTGTCACTAATCCTGTTTTGGGGAAGGGTCTGAAAAGGAGTGAGAGAGCCTTTTTTGCAGTAAACAAAAGGTGAGAGCCTGAGAAAAAGAATTTGAGTTGTGCATAAGAGGGTTAAATAGGGTCCATGTGCTCCAGAACTTTTTATGTGGCAGACTTGTGATATCTTCCTCTGACTGAGTCAGTGAAGAAAATAGATAATATGTCTTTTTTTTTTAATTTTTGCATGTATAAGTTGGTTGTTTTTTAAAATTTTTATTATAGAAGTGTAGTTGACATACAATGTTATATTAGTTTCAGGTATACAACATAGTGACTTGACAATTCTATACATTATGCAATGCTCACCATGATAAATGTAGTCACCATCTGTCACCATACAGTGTTATTACCATATTATTGACTATATTCCCCATATTGTGTTTTTATTCCCATGATTCATTAATTTCATAACTGGAAGGCTGTATCTCTCCTTCATTAATTCTGCCCATCCCCCATCCCCTTTTCCTCTGGCAACCACCAGTTTGCTCTCTGTATTTATGAGTCTGCTTTTGTGTGTTTGTTTTTAGATTTCACATACAAGTGAAATCATATGGTATTGTCTTTTTCCATCTGACTTATTTTACTCAGCATACTACACTTTAAATCCATCTATGTTCCCAAAAATGGCAAGCTCTCATTTCTTTTTCATGGCTGAGTAATATCCCATTGTATGTATAGTATGTGTGTATATATATACCATGCCTTCTTTACCAATTCACCC
Source organism: Herpailurus yagouaroundi (assembly GCF_014898765.1). Classification (NCBI taxonomy): domain Eukaryota; kingdom Metazoa; phylum Chordata; class Mammalia; order Carnivora; family Felidae; genus Herpailurus; species Herpailurus yagouaroundi. The sequence goes on along the minus strand of NW_024412394.1, from coordinate 45,881,283 downwards.
ATCAGGGACATTTGTGTCATGTCCACATCTTGGCTGTCATAAATACTGCTGCTATGAACATGAAGGTGCCATGTATCTTTTCAAATTAGTGTTTTCAAATTTCTTGGGTAAATACCCAGTAGTGGAATTACTGGATAGTATGGTATTTCTACTTTTTTTCTTGGTATTTCTACTTCTAATTAAATGATATATATATATAAGCTACCTGGCTGGGGCATCTGAGTTGCCTAGTGGGTTAAGCATCTGACTTTTGCTCAGGTCATGATCTCACAGTTCATGGGTTCAAGCCCCACATCAGGTGAGCTCAAGCCCAGCTTCTGGTGAGCTCAGGTCCCACTTTGGGTGAGCACGAGCCCTGCTTCAAGTAAGCTCCACTTTTCTCTCTCTCTCTCCCTCTCTCTCTCTTTCCCTTCCCTTTGCTCACTTGTGCCTTCTCTAAAAGAAGGAGAAGGAGAAGGAGAAGGAGAAGGAGAAGGAGAAGGAGAAGGAGAAGAAGCAGCAGCAGCAGCACCTACCTGGCCTGTTGGCAGCTGTTGCTGGATAGAAGAAAATCAGGCAGAGTGAGATATATAAATCAGTAACCACAAAGCCTAAAGAAGTTTGCAATTCCTTTACTTAACCTATGCAACACCCTTCTTGAGGCAATAAGAGTATCTTCATTTCTAGAGTTATGCACAGAGCTGTTAAGCAACTTATTTGAAACCATGTGACACTTAAAAGTTTGCAAAACAAGATTGTTTCTGATTTGTGGTATTTTATTAATACCTCTCTCCCTCTCTCTCTTCTTCTCCTGTTCTCCCTCTGTCTCCCCACCCCCTAGGAAGTTAAGAGATTTGGTATACCATGGAAAACCCTTCCTGACTATTGTCAGGCAGACATTTCAAAGTAACCCTAGTTTTCCTGTATTTTTAAGTAGCCCCATAACAAGGGAAAAAGATAACTGAAAACTATCCAAGAGACAGAAACTAATGAGAACTTTATTCCATGACACTGTATGGTCAATATTTTTATTTCAGGAAATTCCTGTCTGCAGAAAGATTCTGCTGTTGTAACCAGCTATTCTTGAAGAGCACTGCTAGGTGGCATCCCAAGGTTAAAAGCAGTTGGAACAAAACAAAACAAAAATGTCATTCTTCTACAATCCAATATCAAAGTATACATAATTTCCCAGCAGCATAAAACCTAAAGGAATTCTGACCCATAAGCATTGATTTCTTTTTATTTGCTAAAAAAAATCAAGTTTAAAGGGATATATAGCTTCAGAAATCTCTTTTTATCTTTTGTTTTTAATAGTGAAAGAAATTAAAATTTTTGTAAAATGTAAAGATAGTCAACAATCCTCGAGACACAAACTATTTTCTAAACAATTCATCCTGGAAAACATGTTGCTTATATACAATTTAAACACAGGCTTAAAATAATTAATCCCACAGAGAGGAAAGAAGAAGATTTCATTTTATTTTTAAATGTTAAGCAATTCAATACCTTGCTTTCTCTTCAAACTTAAAAATAAATAAATAAGTAAACTGCAGTGGACAGAGTCACCCCATAGGTAATTTTCTATTTTCTTTATGATCCATGATCATCGATTACATACTGTCTTATGTTGCTTTGTATTTCTTTTCATTCCAGCAAGGTTTTGAACTCCTTAAGCTCAGATACTATGTTGCCTTTTTTTATCCCTCACTACATAGAGTTCTAGACATACAAGATAACCAATCTATTTTTCTTAATCTGAAATCCACACAAAGAACATGTTCTATGATACAGTGTATATTTCTTCCAAGCATCAGACAAGATTTTTAGAAAGTTGATGAAGGATTATTTTTACAACTGTTTGAAATTTTAAACCTTGTCCAAAATTAAGAAATTTATAAAATCATGATTAATATTTTTATCCTAGGAAGCAAACATTTCATAAAGATCAAATAGTGAGTATTCCTAACTCCGAGGACAGAGGTCAAAAGATGGTTGAAAGCTTCATATTAATAAAAATACAATGCTAACAAAATCAGTGGGGAAAAGGTACAAGGTGAGGTATTTGTACCCTAATCATAAAGGAAAGAATGAGAAATAAATGTCCAGAGAGATATCTGAAAAAATAGGACATACATACCATTTTGATGTTAGCAAGCATTTTAAATTACTGAATTTGGACTTCCACATTGACACAATGAAAGATTCTATATGGTGACGGAATCCTGATAAGCTTCTTAAATTCCTAATATTCTTGAGGACACACAAAAATGTAAAAGGTGGCTTTGAGGTCAAATAATAAGATCTCAGAAAATCCTGGTGGAATTCCTACCAAATGCATCATCAGTCAAGATGAATTGAGAAGTACATTACTCAACCACATATCACCTACTCTATCCTTCTGAAACAGAAGAAAAGGCCACCCCACCCCTGGCAATCAGTGCTCAAGACAAAAATGAGAAGCCCAGAAGGAAGACAAAAAGAATAAAATGAGAGAAGACAATACATATGAAGGGTAGAGGTCAAAGAGCTAGCTAAGAATTGTAAGTGTTTCAGTAAAAGAAAAAAATGATGGAAGTATTCAAGAAGACAGTAGAATAATCAAAGTCAACTGAATGATTAGTGTGTCACAGCTGTGACCCCAGGAAGTTTATATCCATTCAAGTAATTATTCATTTGTAAGAGCAACAGAAAAACTTTCTCAAATAAATAAGGACAAAAATATACTATTGATGAATGCCCTTTGTTAAGTTTATTTTTTAATTTTTTATGAATATAATTTATTGTCAGATTGGCTTATATACAACACCCAGTGCTCATCCCAACAAGTGCCCTCCTCAATGCCCATCACCCATTTTCCCCTCTCCAAACCCCCCCATCCACCCTCAGTTTGTTCTCTATTTTTAAGAGTGTCTTGTGGTTTGCCTCTCTCCCTCTATGTTTGTAACTATTTGTTTCCCCTTTCCTTCCCCTATGGTCTTCTGTTAAGTTTCTCAAGATCCACATATGAGAGAAAACATGTGATATCTGTCCTTCTCTGATTGACTTATTTCACTCAGCATAATGCCTTCCAGTTCTGTCCACATGGCTGCAAATGGCATGATTTCAGTCTTTTTCATTGCCAAGTAGTATTCCATTGTATATATAAACCACATCTTCTTTATCCATTTAAGACAATATTCTCAAACTTTTTGTTTAAATAAGAAATCTATAAAGTAATTTTATCTCAGGCATGTGAAATAAGAGGTAAATAACAATAATCTCCTTCAGACTTCACAGAGACTTCACAAGTTTTATACCTTTTAGGAAAAAAAGTGATGTCTACATCAAAATTATTACCAAGGCAAGTAAAACAACCAATCAAAATTACTGACCTTTCAGAAATTAAAGGTTACTGTCAAGAGTAGTTATCAATAATCTCTGAAGCCCAGGTATCTTATAAAAATCCTTATCTAAAATTAACATAGCAAGAATAGTTTCTGGTTTTCTCTGCAAGTGCAGGGAAAGAAGAAATAAACACTTCCTTCTTATATTGCACTGCCTTCTTTTATTCATGACTAGGAAGGCCTGTATTTCAAGACTAAGTACTGGGATTCCTTTGGTTACCACTGACAGGAAAAAAAACAATCCTCAAAAGCTCAAAGCATATAACATGGAACAGAAAAAACAAAATAGCATTATAAGCATCAGAATGTGGAACATATAAGGCTTTGCATTGCATAAATAATTCAAAACCACCACAATTTTGTGTATCCTATGCATATATCTCTAAGAAACAGAAAGCTGTAATATATGTTATATATTAATTATATATTAATTTATTTATTAATTATATATAAATTAAATATAAATTATATCTCTTTAAAATTAAAAAAAAACTTTTAATGATAAAAATGTAAAATAATAAGCTAAGCCTGTAATCCCAAATTATTTTAACATATGTGTTAGAAATGCAATAAGGATTATAGAAGGATGAGGATTATACAACTTACTATTATATATAGGATAAGTTACTGTTTTCATATTGATTTTGATAATTAGAGAAATGCAAATTCAAATATATATCTGATAAACCAAAATTCAACCACTAGTAAGATTTTTATCATAATACTTCATGATTATAAAATACCCTAAATATTAATATAGAAAACTTGGAAAACACCAAAAAGGGTAAAGAAAAAAATAAAAAAACTATAATCTCACTGTGACCCAGCAACAGCCAGTTGGTTGTTTCTTTCAGGCAATTATGAGTGTGTGTGCCTGTATGTGTGTGTGGTGTAAAACATAAAAGTATCATAAATGTATTTCCTCATGATGCCATACAGAACCACAATATATTATATATCTGTCACACTTTTTCCCTTACTACTATATAATAAGCTTTGTCCCATGTCTTTAAATATCCTTTCAAAAATTATTTATAAATACTGTCCCATCACTTGCTATAACTAATTTAATAATTCCCCTTCTGTTGAATATTTAGGTGATTTTCAATTTTTTATTAACATAAATAGAAATATAAAAAGTTCTATATTTCAAATATCTTATTATTTTCATAGAATTAAATTCTAGAAGTAGAATTTTAGAAGAATGAGACAATATTTATAGAGGCTAATATTATAAAATTATACTTAGAAAAGGTTGTACCAACTAATAAATACCTTAGCAGTGTTTGAAAGTTCTCATTTCACCAAATCAAAACCACAAGGAGATATCACTCACACCTGTTAGAATGGCTATTGTTAAAAAGACAAGAAATAACAAGTGTCGGTGAGGATGTGGGAAAAGGGAACCCTTGTGCACTGTTGGTTGGAATGTAAATTGGTGTAGTTACTATGGAAAACAGTATAGAAATTCCTCAAAAAATTAAAACTAGAACTACCATATATTCCAGAAATTCCACTTCTGAGTATTTATCTGAAGAAAATAAAACAAAAAGATAATATGCACCCCATGTTCAGTGTAGCTATCATTTATGATAGCCAAGATATGGATAAAGAAACTGTGGAATATATATACAATGGCATATTATTCAGCCACAAGAAAAAAGGAAATGCCACCATCTGCAACACCATGGATGGACCTTGAAGGCATTATGTTAAGTGAAATTAAGTCAGAGAAAGAAAAACACTGTATGATATCACTTATATGTGGAATCTGAAAAAAAAATTAAAAAAGAAAGAAATGAACTTATAAATACAGAGAACAGATTGGTGGTTGCCAGAGGTGAGTGGAGAGGGGGTGGGCAAAATAGGTGAAGGTGATCAAAAGGTACAAACTTCCAGTTATAAAATAAATGTCATGGGGATGTAATAATAATGTACTGTATATTTGAAAGTTGCAAAGACAGTAAATCTTAAAAGTTCTCATCACTAGAAAAAAATTGTAACTATGTATGGTGACAGACATTAACTAGTCTTATTGTGATCATTTTCAATATACAGTTGACCCATGAACAACACAAGTTTGAACTGCACAGGTCCACTATACACAGATTTTTTTTTTAATTTTTTTTCAACGTTTATTTATTTTTTGGGACAGAGAGAGACAGAGCATGAACAGGGGAGGGGCAGAGAGAGGGAGACATAGAATCGGAAACAGGCTCCAGGCTCTGAGCCATCAGCCCAGAGCCCGACGCGGGGCTCGAACTCACGGACCGCGAGATCGTGACCTGGCTGAAGCCGGACGCTTAACCGACTGCGCCACCCAGGCGCCCCTACACAGATTTTTTAAATAAGTATAGTACAGTATTGTAAATATGTTTTCCTTATGATTTGCTTAATAATATTTTATTTTCTCTAGCCTTCTTTATTATAATGCAGTACATATAATATATATAACATACAAAACAAATGTTAATCATCTGTTTATGTTACATCAAGTCTTCCAATCAATAGTAATAATAGTAGGCTATTATTAGTTAAGTTTTGGGGCACCTGAGTAGCTCAGTTGGTTAAGTGTCTGACTTCAGCTCAGATCATGATCTCACAGTTCATGAGCTCAAGCCCTGTGTCAGGCTCTGTGCTGCTAGTGCAGAGCCTGCTTGGGAATCTCACTGTTCTTGCTCTCTGCCCCTCCCCCACTCACTCTTTCTCTCAAAATAAATAAGTGAACTTTTAAAAATTAGTTAAGTTTTGGGGAGTCAAAGTTACGCACAGATTTTTTACTGCACCCTGCATTATTCAAAGGTCAGTTGTATACAAATATTGAATCAAATTCAATCTAATCAAACTAATATAATGTGCATCAATCATATCTCAATTTGTAAAAATTCTTTTTAAAAAAGTTTTTCTTTCCCTACAGACTTTACAGTGGATTATCTGCACTTGGATATATTCTGCCAGTTTCTCAAAACTAACATGTCAACACAGTTATTTTCTCCCAACCCCTTCCAAGCTACTTCTCCTCTGGACTTTTATGTTTCTGTAAAAGACGTCTGTTCCTCCCAGACAGCCTGGCAACATAACACAAAGTCTTCATTGAGTTCTCTCTTCTCCCTGACTCCACATCCAAGCAGTTGTCAAGTCTGGCCCCTTATCCTTCCCAAAATATTTACCACATTCATCCCTTTTCTCCATTCTCATTGTTAATTCTATTAAGTTTCTCCCATCTTATCAAATTGGATCCTTTTTCCGATGCCTGTCCTATACCAGTGTGTGAAACTGTGTCTGGTTGTAGATACCAACACTATCCGTCTAGGTGGGGTTAATCTAGCTTTGTCTCTTCATGCCCCAGCTCCACTGACAAGAACATGAAACTGTGACATAGCCAATACTCCTGGGTCATTCAGTTAACCTAAATGAAAAGAATGAATCAGAGATAGTCATAGATTGTGTTAGTCATCTATTGCTAAGTAACAAAACTACCATAAATTTGGCAGTTTAAAATAACATGCATTTGTTATACTACCATTTTTGTAGGTCAGGAATCTGGCTATGGTTTAGCTGAGTTCTATGTTATAGAGTCTCTCACAGAGCTGCTACAAAGATATAGGTCAATGATCTTTCCCACTGGGATTTCCAGAAAAATATGGATGGGGAAAACAATAGAAAAAAAGGAGAGAGAGAGAGTTCAGTGGTGGCAACCACCCTGAAGAGCTCATCAGAACTTCACAATCCACTGATTAAGAATATCAGAATTAGACTCAAAATAGAAAACATCCAACTGTCTAAGGAAGATGGTCACTATGGATCCAAACTTATTTACTGTTTTGAGCATATAAATAGATGTTAATTCAACAAACATCAATGAAACAATTTATTGTCTGCAGCGCACCATATATCATGCACTGGAGAAAATTAAGATGAATAAGCCATAAACAGTTCATGCTGTCAGAGAATTCATACTATAGCAGAACAAAGGAAGAAATGTATTCACAAATTGCTATAACAATGTAGCATGCAATAAACGTCATAAGAGATGGATTCCTAAATAAAGTGCTTGGGTGCAGAGAAGAAGGGAAAGTTATTAAATGTTGGAATTTAAGTAGGAAATCCTTCCTGAAGAGTGGACTATGGAATGATCAGAAGGAATGAGAAAGGACAGAGAAGAAATCTGAGAGCAAGCCAGCCAAGGAGAGCTCTCGTAACCTCTGAGACTTTCAGCTCTTCCTATAAAAATAACAGATATTGAAGAGGGCTGTAAAAGTACCAAATATTTTTGAAGAAAAAATGGAGTAACCAGGGTTCTTATGCATTGCTTATGGGAGGAAAATTGGAAGTTTCATAACAAGTTAAACATATATCAACCCTATGACCCAGCAGTTCTATTTCTACATGTTTATCCAAGGAAAAGGAAATAACATGTCCACAAAAAACTTGCACAAGATGTTTCATGGCAGCTTTACGCATGATGGCCAAAATTCAGAAACAACAGGAAAATGAATACACAACACATCAACACAACAGAATTTTCTAGGGAGATGGAAATATTTGTATCTTGCTGTAATTTCCAAAATTACAGTGAATAAGTTCACTTAAGATATGAGCACTTCACAGGATATAAGTTATATTTTTTACCTGTCAGGTTTCAGTCAGGAGACAGGAACCATGCAATAATCTGAACAGGGAAAGTTTAATATAAAGAATTATTCACTGTTACAACAGATTACTTACCAGTGGGTAAAGAGAACTCTAAGGAACAAATAAATAGAAGAACAATGCAGCAACCATTACCTCTAGGGCTGAGACACAGCACCTAAGGATGAAAACAGAAGAGACCCCCAGGGCTGGGATCCAGGCTTTGTTGGAGAAGGCACAGCAGTAGCCCCTAAATGGTGCTTACTTGGTGCCGTGTTAGTGAAACTCACTGGAGGAAGCCTTCACCAGGAGGTGTTGCACCTAAGGACTCACTACAAATCCTCCTGCACAGGTAGTGAGCTGGGAAGCTACCTTCTTAAGTACTGGGAGAGGCTGCCCACAGAGAAGTTCCATGCTGTATAGCTCACTGGAAAACTGCCCACAGGGATGGTGCAATGGGAAGCTATCTCCTAGGATGCTAGGGAATGAGGGCAACAGGGAACTAAGCGCTGGCCCACTGTCCTGTGTACTCCCAGCTGTCATGCTTTGCAGAAGGATTTATGTGGAGCACACTAAGAACCAGAAGAAAAGCTTGTTCCTCCCCCGGTATCCTTCTAGTACTCTCCACCAACAAAACTTTATGTTGTGCAAGCTGGCAAGGGAAAAATGCTCCGTATCACAAGCAGCAATAAAGGGTAGATTTAAAACTGAGACAACAAATATATAACTCACACATACCTCAATTTTAAAAGGAAGATATATGAGGAGACTAAAATGGTCAAACTCAGAAAAGCAGACAGTTGAATGGTGGTTGCCAGGGATAGAGATAAAGGAAGACAGGGAGGTATTGGTCAAAGGGCGCAAGTTTCAGTTATAGAAGATGAATAAGACCTAGAGGTCAACTGTTAATGTACTGCCTATAGTTAACAATATTATATTGCATCCTTAAAAATTTGTTAAGAGTGCTAGAAGAGGGTGGTAGGAAACTTTTGGAGGTGATAGATGTGTTTATGACATGGATTGTAGTGATTCATAGATGTATGCTTACCTCCAAACTCATCACTGATAAAGTAAATATATACAGCTTTTTGTATGTCAATCATACCTCAATAAAGTTCTTTGGGGAAAAAAGAAGGAGGAAGAGGAGGAGAAAGAAAAGGAAGGACTGTGGCATTTACAGTATTATGGGTGATGGCCCACTTAACTAGAACTGATATAACTGACTAAATTTGAACTATAAATGACAGACAGTAGACATTAAGCATTTACTCAGATTGTACAAGGCACTGTGCTATTTTCTTTAACACTCATAATATTTAAAGAAGTTAATTATTATTATTTTCATTTTAGTGAGGAAACTGCGACTCAAAGGGAATAATTAAGTTATCTTGAAGTTCACAAAGCCAGATAGTGATAGACTCAGACTTTGAACACAACTCTGACTCCAAAGCCTCACTTTGTATCTTATTGATGATGCATGATCATACCAATGCCAAACCGGAAAGTCTAGATTCTGGCCCCCAGTAATTACATTTATACTTCTCCCACCTAAGTCTCTACCACTGTACACAAGAAGCTACAGGATCAGTTTCAGATGGTGCTGCATTTTGATAATCTTAGTGAAGAAGTAAAAAAAGCCGTTTCCCTATTCACCCAAGAATAACATCTGCAATGAATTGAAATAGTTGCCTCTATGGACAATAAAAGAGACTAAGCTGATTTTTTACAGGAAAAAAATCTACTTTAAGGCAATTTTTCAGACAAGCACATATTGTCTTTATTCCAAGGACGAGAACCAGAAACTCTACCTAATAGTCCCTGGCTATTATAATTTTGATACTTGATATACTTCTATGCATACAAGATATTCCACATCCTCCTGATAAGGCAAAGGATAGTGAATAACATCAATTGTATCACAATTTTCCCTCATAAAGTTAATGCATATGAATACTGGTTATTCAGATTAGAATTACCATTATCATTATGTTATATCATTCAATTCCCAACCTGGGAGCCAGAAAATTATAATGTGTGTGCTCTTATGTTACACAATCACCAAGTTACCCATGAGTACATGGTGGACCACTGAAAAAATATGAGATCATATTCTCTATTCAATTATTGTGCCATAACTGAAAAATAATGCTTATTCACTTTTTCCCTGGATGATTCCATCCAATTTCTAGGTTTTATGTATCACCTTAATGCTGATAATTTCCAAATTCATATCCTTAGTATTGAACTCTCTCTTGAGATACAGAATCTTGTGTCACTGACTACCTGTATGTCAAATACGATTCTCAAATTTAATAATTTCAAAATGGAACTGTTGATCTGTTTTCCTACAGTGTTTTAGAGCTAGTTGCTCAAGCCCAAACCTAGGATTCATTCTTCTTTTTCTGATTTTTTGGAAATATAATTGACATATAAGATTGCACAAGTTTAAGGTATATAATGTGTTCATTTGGTACACTTAAATATTGCAATAGGATTCCACCATAGTTCTAGCTGACACCTCTATCACATCACATAATTATCACTTTTTAATGTTTATTTATTTTGAGAGAGAGAGAAAGAGAGAGCAAGCACAGAGCCCAACACAGAGCTTATCTCACAAAACAGGAGATTGTGGCCTGAACAAAAATCAAGTCAGATGCTTAACCAACTGAGCCACCCAGGTGCCCCTATCATTTATGTTATGTAGTGCAAGGTATTAAGATCTAGTCCCTAGGAGTCATTCTTGATTCGTTTCTTCCCATCATCATCTACATTCATCAGCTAGTCATGTTGTCCCTACCTCCAAAATGTACTGACTCTTACTTCCTTCCAGCTACACTGCCCACTCTCTAGTCTAATTTCTCACCTTGACTGCTGCAACAGCACTGCTCAGCTGGCTCATACTCTGACTCCCTTAAATGCATTCTCATTAGAGAAAGCTGCTTAAAACTATCCAAAAGAGGGGTGCCTGGGTGGCTCAGCTGGTTAACTGACTTAGGCTCAGGTCATGATCTCACGGTTCATGGGTTCAAGCCCCTGGTCAAGCTCTGTGCTGACAGCTCAGAGCCTGGAGCCCGTTTCAGATTCTGTGTCTCCCTCTCTCTCCACACTTCTCCCACTCATTCTCTCTCTCTCTCTCTCTCTCTCTCTCTCTCTCTCTCTCTCTCTCTGTCTCAAAAATAAATAAACATTAAAAAATTAAAAACCTATCCAAAAGATTCTCACTGCATTTGAAATAAAACCACTCTCCTTAACTTAGCTATCAATCCTAACAGGAACTACTTCCCTGTGTCTTAGGATTCAAACAGAAAAGAGATCCACTATGAGTGATATAGATAAAATATATCAGAGGTGTTTGGCACAGAAATTGTGAGAGCTAGTGAAAGAGTTTATATAAGGTTGCAGTTTCTATATCTGATGCTGGGCCTGAAAGGAAAGATGAATGTGAAGTGAGGGAGAATAAGACCTGTAAGGATGAGCTGGAACCCATTAAAATGAACTGGAACTTGTGTCTGCCTTTCACTACATTCAGGCCTCAATTTCAATGATGCACTCTTCAATGTGAATTTGCACTCACACCTGGCTTACAAGTAGGAGAAGCTGAAGAAGGAGATTCAGCACCACATGGAGTATCTGTTGTACCACTGCAAGCCATCAGATAGAGAAAACATGCAAGCGCTACAGCAGAACATGATCCCATATGGACCTTCATAACACACATGTGGCCACTGCTTTAAACACACTTTCCAAAGCTCAGGTAGGTTTCTCTTGTGGCCACCCCTATTCAGAACTATATAGGGTAGGGAATGCTTGGAGACATAGTTCCAGCTTAGGTACATTAACATAGTATGAAATTGCTGGAGGGGCCAAGATGGCAGAACAGCATGGAAGGTGTTTTTGCATCTCTCGCCCCTGAAATACAGCCAGATCAACACTAAACCATCCTGTACACCTACAAACCTGATTTGAGGATTAACATAACACTCTGCTCAACCTGAGCCAGAGAACTCAGCAGGTGTGTGGAGCAGAGAGATGAACTGGGGGAGAAAGCCATGGAGGGCAGGGAGCTAGTTTTACTTACAGAGAGAGGACAGAGATGGGGGGAGAGTACAGAAAGCATCCCCCCACCCCCGCCCAAAAGAAGCTGGAGAGAAAAGAAACAGTACACAAAGGACTGACACAAAAGGGAGAAAGGATAAAGGAGAGGGTTTAAATTCCATTAAGACTCTATAAACGAGGAGTGCAGAGTCTGGACACTGCAGCTTGATACCTGGTGGTGCTCTCCTGGCAAAGGCGAATCCCAGGAGTGGAGAGTGAGGTCCTTGGGGTCTTTGGGCCACATGGAGAGAGGAGGTTCCCCTGCTGGGAGGACATTTGGTAGAGGCTGTGCAGCCACCCCACAGGCAAAGGTCCCAGTGGACCCCGGAGAGCAAGGACATTTGCTGGTGCTGGAATAAGGGGTGAAGTGAAGCCTTAAGAGTGAAGCCTGGCACCAGATGTGTGTTGTGATTTTCCATAATCCCTGAAACACTGCTGCTACACAATCATGTGAACTTTTTCTGGGGCAGGCTGGCACCCAGTCACAGTCTCTGGGCATTAGCAGCAGCATGGTCTCCCAAACGTTCCTGGGGGAGGGCCAGTACCCAGCCATTGCTCAGTGAGACCCGCCCCCAGAAAGGCCAAGCAGGTCAAAGCCACAGTCCCTTAGAAGTGAGGGGTGGGGAACCACAGCTGCATCAGAGATAAAACTCAGGAGGGAGGTGCCACCTGGCAACCTAATGGCTTGTTCATGGACAGTGTAAAGGCAGGGAGTGTATGGAAGCTGGAGAAAAGGAGGGGTGCAGGATTGCTAGTCAGGGAGAACACAGAGTTCTGATACCAGAAAGTAGGTAGCTGGCTGATGCCATTTTCACCCCTCCTGAACATGTGCATACACAACTACAGGCGCCACAACAATCCACCCCAGTTAGCTAAGCAGTGCCATCTAGTGGAGAATGGAGCCATTACACTAAGCCTCGCCCAACTGGGACAACCTTGCTCTTCAGGAACAACACAAGACTCTCCACCTGATTAACTTACAGGCTATAAAGTGTTTCATAGCTTAACTTCTGGCGGAAACTGATATAATTTCAATCGTACGTCAGTCTGTTTGCTGGTCCAACTATTAAACTTTTTTTTCCTTTCCTTATTCTTGAATACAAAAAGAGAAAATTTCATTTTCATTTTCCACTTCTATTAAAAATATTTTTCTTTATTTTTCTGCTATATTTTTTACTTTTTATGTAAATTTTTCAAATTCTATATTTTTACATCCATCGTTTCATTTTATTCCATTCCATTGCATTCATTTTTCAAATTTTCAAACATTTTCCTTTTTTTCTTTTCTTTTTTTATCTTTCCCTTTTTTCTGTAATCTATCAAGCTTTTTTCAACAACCAGACCACAACGCACCTAGGATCTAGCATATTTATTTGATTTTTTTGTGTTGTTTTTAATTTTGAAATTTTAAATTTTTTTACCTTATTAATTCCTTTTCCTCCTTCAAAATGACAAAATGAAGGAATTCACCCCAAAAGAAAGAAGAGGAAGAAATGGCAGCCAGGGACTTAATCAACACAGATACAAGCAAGAAGTCTGAACCAGAATTTAGAATCATGGTAATAAGAATACTAGCTGTGTTGAAAACAGATTAGAATCCCTTTCTGCAGAGATAAAAGCTAGTCAGGATGAAATTAAAAATGCTGTAACTCAGCTGCAATCTCTCATGGATGCCACAGCAGCAAGGATGGATGAGGCAAAGCAGTGAATCAGTGATATAGAGGACAAACTTATGGAGAATAATGAAGCAGAAAAAAATAGGGAGACTAAAGCAAAAGAGCACGATTAAAGAATTAGATAAATCAGTGGCTCATTAAAAGGGAACAACATCAGAATCAGGCATCCCAGAAGGTGAAAAGAGAGAAAAAGGGGTAGAAGGGTTTTGTGAACAAATCATAGCAGAACTTTCCTAACCTGGGGAAAGACACAAACATCAAAATCCAGGAAGCACAGAGGACTCCCAGTGGATTCAACAAAAACTAACCATCAACAAGGCATAGCACAGTCAAATTCACAAAATACTCAGGCAGGGAATGAATCATGAAAGCAGCAAGGGGAAAAAAAATTCCATAACCTACAAGGGAACAGATCAGGTTTGCAGCAGACCTACCCAGAGAAACTTGGCAGGCCAGAAAGGAGGGGCAGGATATATTCAATGTGCTGAATTGGAAAAACATGCAATCAATAATTCTTTATCCAGCAAGGCTGTCATTCAAAATAGAAGGAGAGATAATAAGTTTCCCATACAAACAAATATTAAAGGAGTTGGTGACCACTAAACCAGCCCTGCAAGAAATTTTGAGGGGGACTCTCTGAAGGGAAAAAAAATGGAAAACAAACAAACAAAAAAGAAAAGCAACAAAGACTAGAAAGGAACAGAGAACACCACCAGAAACTCCAACTCTACAGGCAACATAATGGCAATACATTCATATCTTTCGCTTTTCACTCTAAACATCAGTGGAGTCAATGCTCCAATCAAAACACATAGGGTAACAGAATGGATAAGAAAACAAGACCCATCTATATGCTGTTTACAAGAGACCAACTTCAAACCTAAAGACACCTTCAGTTGAAAGTAAGAGGATGGAGAACCATCTATCATGCTAATGGTCAATGAAAGAAACCTGGAGTAGCCATACTTATATAGACATCTAGACTTTAAAATAAAGAGATGCAGAAGGGCATTATATCATAATTAATGGGTCTATCCACCAAGAAGACCTAACACTTGTAAACATTTATGCGCCAAATGTGCTAGCACCCAAATATATAAATCAATTAATCACAAACATAAACTCATCGATAATAGTATCATAATAGTAGAGGACTTCAACACCCCACTTACAACAATGGGCAAATCATCTAAACAGAAAATCAACAAGGAAACAATGGCTTTGAATGACACACTGGACCAGATGGACTTAACAGATATATTCAGAACATTTCATCCTAAAGCAGTGGAATGCACATTCTTCTCCAGTGCACATGGAATGTTCTCCAGAATAGACCACATACTGGGACACAAATCAGCCCTAAGCAAGTATAAAAAGATCGAAGTCACACCGTGCATATTTTCAGACCACAATGCTATGAAACTCGAAATCAACCACAAGAAAAAAATGTGGAAAGATAAAAAATACTTGGAGACTAAAGACCTACTAGAGAATGAATGGGCTAACCAAGAACTTAAGAGGAAATTTAAAAGTACAGAGAAGCCAATGAAAATGATAACACCACAACTCAAAACCTCTGGGACACATCAAAAGCAGTCATAAGAGGGAAGTATATAGCAATCCAAGACTTCCTAAAGAATGAAGTAAGATCTCAGATATACAACCTAAACTTACGCCTTAAAGAGCTGGAAATAGATCAGCAAATAAAACCCAAAACCAGTAGAAGACAGGAAATAATAAAGATTAGAGCACAAATTAATGCTATTGAAACCAAAAAAAAAAAAAACACCAAAAAAAAAAAAAACAAAAAACAAAAAGAAAAAAACCAAACAGTAGAATAGATCAATGAAACCAGAAGCTGGTTCTTTGAAAGAATTTACAAAATTGATAAACCAATAGCCAGTTTGATCAAAAAGAAAAAGGAAAGGACCCAAATAAATAAAATCAAGAATGAAAGAGCAGAGGTCACAACCAACACAGCAGAAATAAAAACAATCATAAGAGAATATTACAAGCAATTATACACCAATAAAATGGGCAATCTGGAAGAAATGGACAAATTCCTAGAAATATATACACTACCAAACTGAAACAGGAAGAAATAGAAAATTTGAACAGACCAATAACCAGTAAGGAAATCGAATTTGTAATCAAAAATCTCCCAAAAAACAAGAGTCCAGGGCCAGATGGCTTTCCAGGGGAATTCTACCAAACATTTAAAGAAGAGTTAACACCTATTCTCTGAAGCTGTTCCAAAAAATAGGAATGGAAGGAAAACTTCCAAACTCTTTCTATGAAGCCAGCATTACCTTGATTCCCAAATCAGAGACCACACTAAAAAGGAGAACTATAGACCAATTTCCCTGATGAACATGGACGCAAAAATTCTCAACAAGATATTAGCCAACCAGATCCAACAATACATTAAAAAATTATTCACCACAACCAAGTGGGATTTATACCTGGGATACAGGGATGGTTCAATATCCGCAAAATAATCAATGTGATACATCACATCAATAAAAGAAAGGACAAAATCACATGATCCTCTCAATAGATGGAGAGAAAGCATTTGACAAAATACAACATCCTTTGTTGATAAAAACGCTCAAGAAAGTAGAGATAGAAGGATCATACCTCAAGATCATAAAAGCCATATATGAAAGACACACTGCTAATATAATCCTCAATGGGGAAAAATTGACAGCTTTCCCCCTTAGTTCAGGAACAAGACAGGGATGTCCACTCTTGCCACTCTTATTAAACATAGTATTGAATGTCTTAGCCTCAGCAATCAGACAACACAAATAAAAGGCATCCAAATTGGCCAAGAGGAGGTCAAACTTTCACTCTTCCCAAATGACAGGATACTCTATATTGAAAACCCAAAAGATTCCACCAAAAACTGCTAGAACTGATCTATGAATTCACCAAAGTAGCAGGGTATATAATCAATGCACAGAAATCAGTTGCATTCCTATACACCAATAATGAATCAACAGAAGGAGAAATCAAGGAATCAATCCCATTTGCAATTGTACCAAAAACCATAAAATACCTAGGAATAAATCTAACTAAAGAGGTAAAAAAAAATCTACACACTGAAAACTATAGAAAGCTTATAAAAGAAATTGAAGACACAAAAAAACTGGAAAAATATTCCATGCTCCTGGATAGGAAGAACAAATATTGTTAAAATGTCAATACTGCCCAAAGTAATCTACATTCAATGCAATCCCTATCAAAATAACACTAGCATACTTCACAGAGCTAGAACAAACAGTCCTAAAATTTGTATGGAACCAGAAAAGACCCTGAAGAGCCAAAGCAATCTTGAAAAAGAAAACCAAAGCTGGAAGCATCACAATCCCAGACTTCAAGATGTATTACAAAGCTGTAATCATCAAGACAGTACGGTACTGGCACAAAAACAGACACTCAGATCAATGCAACAGAATAGAGAACCCAGAAATGGACTCACAAACATATGGCCAACTAATCTTTGACAAAGCAGGAAAGAATACCCAATGGAATAAAGGCAGTCTCTTCAGCAAATGGTGCTGGGAAAACTGGACAGCGACATGCAGAAAAGTGAACCTGGGCCACTTCTTACACCATAAACTCAAAATGTATGAAAGACCTCAATGTAAGACAGGAAGCCATCAAAATCCTCAAAGATAAAGTAGGCAAAAACCTCTTTGCTCTTGGCCAAAGCAACTTCTTACTCAACATGTCTCCTGAGGCAAGGGAAACAAAAGCAAAATTGAACCATTGGGACCTCATCAATATAAAAAGCTGCTGCACAATGAAGTAAACAATCAGCAAAATTAAAGGCAACTGACAGAATGGGAGAAGATATTGGCAAATGACATATCAGATAAAGGGTTAGTATCCAAAATCTATAGAGGACTTATCAAACTCAACACCCAAAAAAACAAATAATCCAGTGAAGAAATGGGCAAAAGACATGAATAGACACTTCTCCAAGGAAGACGCCCAGATGGCCAACTGACACATGAAAAAATGCTCAACATCACTCATCATCAGGGAAATACAAATCAAAACCACAATGAGATACCACCTCACACCTGTCAGAATGGCTAACATTAACAACTCAGGCAACAACAGATGTTGGCGAGGATGTGGAGAAAGAGGATCTCTTTTGCATTGTTGTTGGGAATACAAGCTGGTACAGCCACTCTGGAAAACACTATGGAAGTTCCCCCAAAAATTAAAAATAGAAGTACCCTAAGATCCAGCAATTGCACTACTAGGTATTTATCCAAGAGATACAAATATGCTGTTTCGAAGGGACACATGCATCCCAATATTTATAGTAGCACTATCAACAATAGCCAAAATATGGAAAGAGCCCAAATTGATGAATGGATAAGGAAGATGTGGTGTATATATATATATATATATATATATATATATATATATATACACACACACACACACACACACACACACACACACACACACACAATGGAGTATTACTTGGCAATCAGAAAGAACGAAATGTTGCCATGTGCAACTATGTGGATGGACCTAGAGGGTATTATGCTAAGCAAAATTAGTCAAATAAAGACAAATATCATGACTTCACTCATATGAGAACTTTAAGATACAAAACAGATGAACATAAAGGAAGGAAAACAAAAATAATACAAAAACAGGGAGGGGGACAAAACATAAGAGACTCTTAAATATAGAGAATGAACAGAGGGTTACTGGAGGGGTTGTGGGAGGGGGAATGGGCTAAATGGGTAATGGTTTTAAGGAATCTACTCCTGAAATCATTTTTGCACCACGTGCTCACTAATGTGGATGTAAATTATAAAACATAAATAAATTATAGAAAGTAAAAAAAAAAACATAGTATGAAACCAGCACTAGCCAACTCTTGTCAACACAGGCTAACCCATATTTATTTTTTAAATGTAATTTATTGTCAAGTTAGCTAACAACATACAGTGTATACGATGTGCTTTTGGCTTCAGGAGTAGATTTCCATGATTCATTGCTTACACACAACATCCAGTGCTTGTCCCAACAAGTGCCCTCCTCAATGCCCATCCCCCATTTTCCCCTCCCCCCCAACCCCTACCATCAACCCTCAGTTTGTTCTCTGTATTTAAGAATCTATTATAGTTTTCCTCCCTCTCTGTTTGAAACTATTTTCCCCCTTCCCTTCTCCCATGGTCTTCTCTTAAGTCTCTCAAATTCCACATATGAGTAAAAACATATGATATCTTTCTCTGACTTATTTCACTTACCATAATATCCTCCAGTTCCATCCATGTTGTTGCAAATGGCAAGATTTCATTCTTTCTCATTTGCAAGTAGTATTCCATTGTATATATAAGTCACATCTTCTTAATCCATTCACCCCTCAATGGACGTTTGAGCTCTTTCCATAATTTGGCTATGGTTGATAGTGCTGCTATAAACATTGGGGTGCACTCTTGCACTGTTGGTGGGAATGCAAATTGGTGCAGCCACTCTGGAAAGCAGTGTGGAGGTTCCTCAGAAAATTAAAAATAGACCTACCCTATGACCCAGCAATAGCACTGCTAGGAATTTATCCAAGGGACACAGGAGTACTGATGCATAGGGGCACTTGTACCCCAATGTTCATAGCAGCACTCTCAACAATAGCCAAATTATGGAAAGAGCCTAAATGTCCATCAACTGATGAATGGATAAAGAAATTGTGGTTTATATACACTATGGAATACTACGTGGCAATGAGAAAAAATGAAATATGGCCTTTTGTAGCAACGTGGATGGAACTGGAGAGTGTGATGCTAAGTGAAATAAGCCATACAGAGAAAGACAGATACCATATGGTTTCACTCTTATGTGGATCCTGAGAAACTTAACAGGAACCCATGGGGGAGGGGAAGGAAAAAAAAAAAAAGAGGTTAGAGTGGGAGAGAGCCAAAGCATAAGAGACTGTTGAGAACTGAGAGCAAACTGAGGGTTGATGGGGGGTGGGAGGGAGGAGAGGGTGGGTGATGGGTATTGAGGAGGGCACCTTTTGGGATGAGCACTGGGTGTTGTATGGAAACCAATTTGACAATAAATTTCATACATAAATAAAAAAAAATAAAAAATAATTAAAAAAATAAAAAATAAAAAAAATAAAATTAATCAAAAGACTTCATTCTTAGCCTCAGTCATTGATACAGGGATGACTAAGAGACCTAAGCTAATAAATCTCAGTACTTTTTACTAGAATGTTATGGTTAAAGTCCTGCTGAATACATAGACACAAAGAACCCTGACTCCTATTGGCAGGCATCCTCCAACCTTGAGGGCCCCATCCTAGGATAAAGCCACCTCTGCGGACTACAGAGCAGAAGAGTCAGGCAATTAGGTCAGTGTTGACACTATTAATTTCCTGGACCAACCAATCCCAAAACCTTACATACCCATGTATTTTCCAGTTACATGAACCAATAAATTCTCATGTTGTTTAAGTCACTTTGGGTTTGTTTTTGTTTTTTTTAATTGAGTTATAATTGACATATAACATTTTTAACAAAAATCATTAGAAATGATGCAATCCTAGCATATTATATTGTTTCATTGTTTTCAAAGACATTGTTATCTGTAATTATCTTGTTTATTTTTTTTTACTTTATGTATTTTCTTTAATGTCTGCTTCCTCCACTAGATTATAATCAATGTGAGTAGAGATTTTGAGTATTTTATCACAAATTCCTAGAGCAATGCCCAGAACACGTTAAGAACTCAAAAATACCTAAGGAATTAATGAGCAAAAAAAATCTTGATAGTCTTCTCTTTCTACAGAATGTAAAATGCAGAGTATGTGCTAATGCTGCCATCAAACAATGGCATGTTTTAATTTAGTGGGGACACCAATCCCAGATCTGCCTTTCTTTTGTTCTGCCTTGATCATTTTGTTAGAGCTGAGCTCTACATGAAACAGTTTTGAGTATAACGCAACTGCTAAATGACTAGCAAGTCTGGCATTATAAAGTATCACATGGGTGTTCAACTGAAAATTTACAGCTGATGACTGAGATTACATAATAAAACAGCTAACCTTTTAGTGTTTCTCAATTCCCTAAGCAGGAGGTGCTGATTTTTCACGTAAGCATCCTAGAAACATAGCCATTATTTTTTCATGAAATGGTCTTTAAAGACTCTCTAAGAATTTCAGCAGCTGGTCTGGAGTGCCACAGTTTTGAAAAGGAAAGCAACAACATAGATTACAGCTAATCATTAACAAGATAAAGAAATAAATCTGCTCACTCAGCCTCAGGATTTATTTTCTAATTTTCCTTCTGCTTTTCATCACTTGGGTTTTCATGCAGCTTAGAAAAGTGCACCGTACAAAGGGCAAGGTTTCCAAGACACATGCTCTCTCCTGAAATCTTTAATGTGCCAGAA
Source organism: Herpailurus yagouaroundi (assembly GCF_014898765.1). NCBI lineage: Eukaryota > Metazoa > Chordata > Mammalia > Carnivora > Felidae > Herpailurus > Herpailurus yagouaroundi. Next base: position 45,860,093 of record NW_024412394.1, on the reverse strand, counting down.
GACATGGCAATTAGAAGTGGTAACTCCAGAAACCTGGCAGGACAGTACCCAACTGGTTCTCTCTGCTGCAGGACCTTTGTGAGGACAGTGTTCCTAATCTTGGTCTTTCCCCTGTTTGTGGAACCCTAAAGTGCTATGAGATTGTTATGGAGCCCCTAAGCAGTGTGCAACATTCAATAAACATTAACAATGTTAATCACACTTACTTGAACATTCATCTAGCCAAGAAGAATGCAGATTTGTAGGTAGCTGCATTTCAACAAATTTCCTCTTTTAGCCATATGCCCACACGATTTCCCCCAAATCCATCTATTTAAGGTGACAAGATTCTGTTCCCAAAATCTTAGATATAACAAGGAAAGGATACAGTAGAATTGGAGGTCACTCAAAATGATCAATCCCTGTGATTCCAGACAACCATTCCACACCTGAGCATTGACTTCTATTTCCAAAGATCTCAAAGGAAGGTCTGGTTTTAAGATCTTATCTCCTGCCCTAATCAGAAAACTTCTTAGATCACTTATAATTCTGTCTGGGACGATAGTTTTTAGGGTTAAATTAAGATGACGTGCATAGAAAGAACTTAACTCAGTGCCTATGCCTGGATGCTCCTTTAAAAAGAGTAACACCCAGGGTGCCTGGGTGGCTCAGTCGGTTAAGCTTCCGATTTCGGCTCAGGTCATGATCTCCCGGTTCTTGTGTTTCAGCCTCTCATCAGGCTCTGTGCTGACAGCTCAGAGCTTGGATCCTGCTTTGGATTCTGTCTCCCTCTCTCTCTGCCCCTCTCCCACTTACGCTCTCTCTCTGTCTCAAAAATAAATGAACATTTTTTTAAAAAGTGTAAAACCCTTGTCTTTCTTCTGCCATTGGCCTTTTCCTCTCCTCTTGTGCTTACAGAGAAGATGAGCTACCATTTATGTTTAAAAATCTTTTCCTAAATAACAGTTGTGGACAAAAGGTTTGTTTCTCCTCATCCCAAAATTCATATGTCCATTGCAACTGTATTTGGGGATGAGGCCTCTAATGAAGTAATTAGGGTTAAATAAGGTCAAATGAGAGGGAACTGACATGTAAGATTAGTTATCGTTACAAGAAAAGATGACAGAGAGCTTGTTGTCTCTCTCCCTCCACCATGTAAGGACATGGTGAGAAGGTACTTCTACAAGCCATAAAGAGAGCCCTCATCAGAAATCAATCCTGTCACATCTTTATCTGAGACTTCTAGCCTCCAGGACTGTGAAAAAATAAATTCCTATTGTTTCAGCCACCCAGTCTGTGGTATTTGGGTACAGCAGCCCAAGGACAGTAATACGCTAACCATTTCTTTATTTTCTTATTTAGGATTTGCAGCCCATATAAGGTGGATAGAATATATTTGTAAACTTCTTTTTTTTTTTTTAGCTTATTTATTTATTTTGAGAGAGAGACAAAGAAAGAAAGAGAGCATATGAGCAGGGGAGAGGCAGAAAGAGAGGTAAAGAGAAAATTCCAAGCAGGCTCTGTGCTGTTAGTGCAGAACCTGATGTGGAGCTCACTCCCATGAACCAGGAGATCATGACCTGTGCCATGATCAGAAGCCTCAACCAATTGAGCCATGCAGGTGCCCCTAGAAACTTCTTTTAAAAAGAACACATGTGAAAGTTGAATATGGATTTCATATTACTTGGGGAAAAAAGCTTGTTCACTTTTAAAATTTGCTTCTTTTCCCTAATAAAGGACTGCATTCTAAGATATACACCTATATTTTTTTTCTTTTCAGTATTGAAGTTTTTTTTCTTTTTTTTAATATGAAATTTATTGTCAAATTGGTTTCCATACAACACCCAGTGCTCATCCCAACAGGTGCCCTCCTCAATACCATCACCCACTTTCCCCTCCTTCCCACCCCTCCAACAACCCTCAGTTTATTCTCAGTTTTTAAGTCTCTTATGGTTTGGTTCTCCCCTCTCGAACTTTTTTTTCCCTTCCCCTCCCTCATGGTCTTCTGTTAAGTTTCTCAGGATCCACATAAGAGTGAAACCATATGGTATCTGTCTTTCTCTGTATGACTTATTTCACTTAGCATCACACTCTCCAGTTCCATCCATGTTGCTACAAAAGGCCATATTTCATTCTTTCTCATTGCCACGTAGTATTCCATTGTGTATATAAACCATAATTTCTTTATCCATTCATCAGTTGATGGACATTTAGGCTCTTTCCATAATTTGGCTATTGTTGAAAGTGCTGCTATAAACATTCGGATGCATGTGTCCCTATGCATCAGCACTCCTGTATCCCTTGGGCAAATTCCTAGCAGTGCTATTGCTGGGTCATAGGGTAGATCTATTTTTAAGTTTTTGAGGAACCTCCACACTGTTTTCCAGAGTGGCTGCACCAGTTTTCATTCCAACCAGCAGTGCAAGAGGGTTCCCATTTCTCCACATCCTCTCCAGCATCTATAGTCTCCTGATTTGTCCGTTTTAGCCACTCTGACTGGCATGAGGTAGTATCTCAGTGTGGTTTTGATTTGTATTTCCCTGATGAGGAGCGACGTTGAGCATCTTTTCATGTGCCTGTTGGCCATCTGAATGTCTTCTTTAGAGAGTGTCTATTCATGTTTTCTGCCCATTTCTTCACTGTATTATTTGTTTTTGGGTGTGGAGTTTGGTGAGTTCTTTATAGATTTTGGATACTAGCCCTTTTTCTGATACGTCATTTGCAAATATCTTTTCCCATTCCGTTGATTGCCGTTTAGTTTTGTTGATTGTTTCCTTTGCAGTGCAGAAGATTTTTATAAGATATATACCTTTAAAATATTTTTAGTAGTAAATGGTGGTTATAGTTTCTTGCAGGTAAGCCTTGGTTCCTCTTCCTGTATGACTTATGCCTTCATCTTGGCACTGCAGGAAATCATTTGTAAAATCAAAAATTATCCTTCCAATACAAACAATAGTATTCAGATCTACTGCTATCTCAATAACTGAAGGACTTGAGATTGCCTGAATAAAGTCCTATAATGAAGGCTTTAGAGCTCAGAATACATACTTCATCAGCTGTAGACAAGTTTGAGATATACTAAATAGATTAGACTGGGATTACATTATTCAACAGTTGTTCTGAAAACAGCCCATGATTTTTTGTCTCAGAGATATTTTCAGAATTCAAGATGTCAGGTGCTTCATAAGAACTGCAGTGAAGAACAAATCAGATAATGTGTGAGATAAAATGGAAATCACTCTGCAATGAAGATATGGATGTTGTGGAGATATTCAATGCAACCATAGGCTCCATTACCAGAGTGGGAGCAGTAGGTCATTACCATTCTTCCTCATAATAGCAATAATGACTAACCCTTATCCAGTACTTACCACGGACTGGACACTGTGCTAAGTGCATCACAGGTATTAATGCATTTAATCCCTAGCACAACCTTTTGTGTAAGTAATATTATTATCCCAATTTTAGAGACAAAGAGACTAATGCTGAGAGAGGGTAATAGTGCTAGAAAATAAAATAATGTGCCACAAAAATAAGAGACTTGGGTGTAGAGGGAATTCAGATAACTGCAATCCTGAAATTAGATGTCATCTGAAAGCAGACATCACTGGCACTTGTGTCACATCACAAGTATCAGTTTAGACTCAATTCTACTGCCAGCATCCTGCTTCAAACCAGGGCTTCTCATCTTTCCACATTCTGCGCAGGGACCTTCTCCCAGGCTGCCAGAGGTCACAAGGTTCTCTTCCTAAGGCATTTGAGAAGCTAACAGTCTAGGGGGCAATCTTCAATCAATGGGAAATGGAACTAGTAGATAAATGGCCTGGCCTCCATCTTTCAGAGGGGCAATTCTCCTTCACTGCCTTACTCTGCCTACTTTCTCATGCCTGCTTGCTGAATCACCTTCAAATAAACCACCTGTCTCCCAGGTTCTTATCTTAAGTTCTGCTTTTAGAGAACCTAAGCTATGACACACTTGTCCCTTCTAACTAAATAAATGGTGTAATAAACATATGGGTTTAACCCAGTCTCATTTATCAAAATTAAGCAACATGCTCATTATATAGTTCTAGTTATTTTTACTGGTTTGTTTTTAAAATCTTAGGAACAAGCTGGAGGTTTGGGGACAGAGAGATTGTGGGGCTTTTAAAAAACTATTTTTAGCACTTGCTGAAATGTTTCGTACTAAAGAGAAAATCCTTTCACTCAACAAGACACTGATTAGATCTTTAGGTAACTGTTCCTATAGCAACACTCTACTCTGCAATATTCTATTATTTTTCAAGCCTACCTCCTCAACCGCAGACTAGAGTTCATTACACATAGCCATCTTTTCCAACTCTGCTATTCAATGAAATGTTTCCATTTTTCAGCTTATTTCCACAATTTACCTTATTTCTTTTCACTTCAGTTTCAACAGTGAATTTAATTAATTGAAAACATTTCACTAAAGCTATTCTGTATATTGGTGTAAGATGTCTAATGATATAAGTATAATAACAATAACAGCAACTCCTTATTAGCCAAATATTCAAAACCTACAAATGTGCTCCAACCTACCTTTAATAGCATAAAGGCCACAGGAGTGGAAGTTCAGGATGATCCTTTCATCCATTCATTCATCAATTAAATATTTAATGTGTACCAACTATATTCAAAAGACTGTGTTTGTTGCTAGAGACAAAACATTGAATAAAATAGACATGATCCCTGACCTCAAGAAGCTTACAGTCTAGAGGAAGCAGACAAAGAAATCATGAACAATAAACATGATGGGTATTGTAACAGGGAAAGCACAGAGAGCTATACAAGGACAGGGCAGAGGGGACTGCCACAATCAGGACAGAAAATGCCCTTCAGTGGACTCTAAACATGAGTACAATTTAGCAATGGGAATGGGAGAAGAGAAAAAGATAGCATGCTAGTAAGGAGCAATCATGTGCTAGAAGACAGAAAAAGTAATTATGAAAGAACTTAGGTATGACTGAAGTGTAGGGTGTGAGGAAGAGTGGGGAGAGATAAGTCCCAAAAGCTGGATTACTTAGAGTCTCGTAAGCCATTTGTATTAGTTAAGATAACTCCAAGGCTATGATATACAAACCCCAAATTTTAATGGCTTAGCACAATAAAAGTTAAATCTTGTTGTTCACTGAGTAGTCCCATGTAGTTGTTCCTGGTTGGTGGGGGCATTCCTCGCCATGTTCCAAAAAATCATGCTTCCTCTGAGTCCATCCCTGGGACTTAAGAGTCCAGGCCAGAAATTAGGAGAGATTATACAACCACATGAGAAGTTTCCTATGAACTGGAGCTGGGAGGGGAACACATAACTCTCTTTCACTTTTCATAGCCATGCTTCACTACAAGGGGGCCCAGAAATGTAGTCCTTAAATAGCCTCCTCTCATCAATAACTCTATATTAGGAAAGGGTATCATGAATCTCTGGTAGCTGGCTATTTGCTTTGACATACCATGCTAATGAGTTTGAATTGTTTAAGAGGAATGAAAAGTCACTAAATAGTTTTAAGTAGGATGATAGCATTATCAGACTTGTATTTTATTAAGATCATTCTGAAAGTTGGATGAAAAATTAACCAGAGTCAGCTAAGAAGTTATTAAAGTAGTCCAGGAAAGAAATAATTGTGTCATGGACTAGGATGAGGCAATGAAGACAAAAATATTTATAATGGGCAGAATTTATGGAAATTGGTGCCTGACTGGAGTGAATGTGGGAGAAAAAGCAAGAATGATTCACCAGTTTCCATCCTAAAACAATGAACTCAAAATGGAGGATGAACCTCTTAGTGAGATAAGATCATGAATTTAGGAGTGGTTATATTGAATTTCAGGTGACTTTGAGCATTCCAAAATGATAATGTCCAGTAAGAAGTTAGGTATATAGGTGTTGAGCTAAGAGGAGAAATCTAGACCAAAGATGGGAGATTATGGAAGTGAAAGCATATAGACACTAACTAAAGCCATGAGAAGGGGTGGTATCCTCAGAGAAGTGCATACAGGGGACAACATAGAGTCCACAGAAAAATAAATATTTAAAGCACAAGAAAGCTGCTCACCTCCTAAGCTTCGGTGTCCTCATCTATTAAATGGGGAAAAAAAATGATAGTCTCTAGCTTATAAAGTATTCTAAGGGTTAAATTGGATGATAAATATTTCATTTAAATATTCATGTAAATATCCAGTACATTGTCTAACACAGAGAAAGAAATAAGTAAATGTTACCGGTTGTTACTAACTTTGAAGATAAAAACAGAATATGGTATCATGAAAACTAATAAAAGAGAACATGTCAAGAAGATAGATGTTATTAACAGTGTCCAGTATTGCCAAGAATTACTTTATGGGTCTTTATGAGACCTGTAGGAACCTCAAGGAATTGGATTTCCTCTCCCTTAATGTCCTCTTGGTCCTCTTTCAGTGCTGGATGCTCCTGACATTCAACTAGAGTGCATGAATCACTCCAGTGTTGCTGGGCAAGTGCAGTGCTCTGCCTGCAAGTTGAGAGACAGAAGTATAAATAGCCTCAGAATATTCATCAGCTGATTTGACTGCTCAGTTTGCAATGATTTCCCCTCCTCTTGTAAATACCTTTCTCTCAACATGCAGTTGTAGAGACCCAGAATCCATTTTGAGTAATACATTTCTCCCTTAGCCTTATTGATTGGACCATGACTGGGCAACTGAGCCTAAGTGTGACCGATATAGGCCCTATCCCCAACAACTTGAAATTGTAGAAAGAAAAGCAGCTGCTTTTTAGAGGCAGACTTGAAATGTAATATCTATTTAGGTGCTGTCAGCAGTCATATTTTTGTTTTTCATTTGGACCAGAGAAGCAGAGGAAGTCAGTCAGAAACAAGAGAGAAGAATGAGGTAGTCGGGCAAAGAAGAGCAGAGAAAGTAAGTTCTTGGGGTTCTTAATTTTAGGTTCCATCCTAAGGATGGAGTATGGCGTCACTTTTCTGATCCATAAGGCACTTTGTATCCTTTCTTATTTAAGGTAGTTGAAAGAGTTTATTACTTCAACCAAATGAGTCTAAACCCACCTTGGGAAGCTCTAGGAAAGAATTAAATCTACAGTGTAAAAAAAGGATCCCCTCTGGAATTTACTTTAATAAATCCTAGAGCTGATACAAGATAGTATCCTAACCCACAGAAGTGATGGAGACCTTTTCTTTAAGACAAGGGCTTACAGCTGCCCAGAAGTCATTAGTTTGTCACAAAATACTGTTATCTCTGAGTAGGAGTTTGTTTGAGGGTACAGAACTAAAAATGAGGCAAGGAGTTTACATGAGGGTATCATAGAAAAAGTAAGAGACTATTATCCCAATTTCTTTCCTCCCAGCTTACTAATTCATCAAAGATTCCAAATATTCATCTCAATCAAATATGGTTTTGTTGAGGTCATTTCTTCAGAGTGCACTATACCATTTCTTGGAAAATCAGTTACTTTGTGATTTTCAGAGAAACACTCATTAAACAAATGAAAACCTAGGTGTTTCTTAATCTCCTCTGCTATGAATTTTCAAAACAAACATACATCTCAAAGATAAAGTCTTAGTTACAAATAGAGCTGAATGCAGGGCAATTCACAAAAAGCAGTTGGAGCTCCCATTTGTGCCTCTCGGTAACAATGTTATTTTATGCAAAGAACTTAAATTCTCCAGAACTGGGTTCTTCATATCTAAAATGAAAAAGTTTGACTAGATTATTTTAAGGCATCTTCCAGCAATACAAATCACATTCTACCTAAATTCATTGGCTAAGGAACCAAGATGGCGGAACAGAATGGAAGCTTTTTGTGTGTCTTGCATCCATGAAATACAGCCAGACCAACACTAAACCATCCTACACACCTAGAAAACCGATTGGAAGATTAACACAACAATCTGCACAACCTGAACCACAGAATTCAGCAGGTACACAACACGAAGAGCTGAACTTGGGGAGCAAGAAGCCCCAAAAGGTAGGGAACCCCTTTTGTGGGCAGAGAGAGGATGGAGACTGGGAAGGGGGGGAGCATATGGGAAAAGCACCCCTCCCCAAAAGCAGCTGGAGAGAAAGTGGAAAATTTGAAACAGCCACAGGGAGTAAACTAAAAAGGGAGAAAGGAGAAAGGAGAGGGTTTAAATTCCATTAAGATTGTAAACAAGGGGAGCACAAAGGCTGCAACTCCATAGCTTGATACCTGGTGGTGCTCTGGTGGGAAAGATGAATCCCCAGGAACAGAGCAGGGTCCCGGAGGTTCTCGGGCCACATGGGGAAAAATGGTTCCACTGCTGGAAAGACATTTAGTAATGACTGTTGAAGCCACCTGGTCCCAGCAGACCCTGGAAGGCAGCCATATTTGCTGGTGCTGGGGCAAGATTGTTGAGGGTGAAGCCTGGAGCCAGATGTGTGTTGCAATTTTCCATGGTCCCTGAAACACTGAGGCTACACTGTCTCACGATGTTTTGGGGGGCGGGCTGGCACCTGGCCACAGTTTTGGGGCACCAGCAACAACAGGGTCCAGGGGGCATTCCTGGGTGCAGCCGACATTCGACCATTGCTCATTCGGCCACTGCTCGGTGAGACCCTCCCGCAGAGGGGCGGAGCGGGTCAAAGCCGTAGTCCTTCGGAAGTACAGGGCTGGGGAAAACAGCCATATCTGAGACAAAACTTGGGAGAGACGTACTGCCTGGGGCCTGGTCATGGACAGTGGAAAAGCGGGGAGTGGATGGGAGCTGAAGACGGAGGAACGGTGTGCGATTGCTGATCCAGAAGAAAAGACTCAGTGGCTGGGTGGCGCCATTTTTCACCACTCCTGCTCCCATGCATGTGCACTGACTAGCATGGCAACAATCCACCCCGGTAGGCTAGCAGCACCATCTAGGGGAGAGCGGAGCCGTTACAGCAAACCCTGCCCAAATGGGCCAACTTCACTCTTCAAATACACAAACCTCACGCTGGCTTAATTTAAGGACTATAAAGAGCTACATGGACTGGCCTCTAGGGGAAAACGAAGCAATTTCACTCCTACTTCAATCTGTTAGCAGGCTCATCTATTCAATTTTTCTTTCTCTCCCTTTTTCCTTTTTCTCTTTTACAATTCTTTTATTTTTCTTGAATAGAGAAAAAGAAAAAACTCATTTTCTTTTCAATTTTTATTAAAAATATCTGTCTTTAATTTTTATTGCTATATTTTTTACTTCTGTGTAAATTTTTTCAAATTCTACTTTACTTCCATCATTTTATTTTAGTCTTCTTCAGTGTACTCTTTCAAATTTTCAATTTCCTTTTTTTCTTTCTTTTTATTTTTTCTCATTTCTTTTTCTTGAATACAGAAAGAGAAAAACTTCATTTTTACTTTCAATTTCTTTTTAAAATATTTTTAATTTTTATTATATATTTTTTGCTTTTATGTAAATTTTTCCAAATTCTATCTTACTCCCATCATTTTATTTCAGTCTACTACAGTGTATTCACTTTTTCAAATTTTCAAGCAATTTCTTTTTTTGTCTTTTCTTTTTTCTTTTTTTAATCTTTTTTCTCTTTTGTTTGTTTTTTCTTAAATACAGAAAATGAAAAAATTCATGTTTCTTTTTAATTTTTATTAAAAATACTTTCCATAATTTTTTTCTACTATATTCTCTACTTTTGTGTATTTTAGTCTACTTTAGTGTATTCATTTTTTCAAATTCTCAATGATTTCATTTTTTTCCTTGTTGTTTGTTTCTCTAATCTGTCAAACCACTTTCTACACCCAGACCAAAACACACCTATGATCTAGCATCATCTATTCGATTTTTGTGTGTGTGTTTTTAATTTTTAATTTTAATATTTTTTAATTTTAATATTTTAAATTTCAAATTTTCTACCTCATTAATTCCTTTTCTCCCTTCAAAATGAAGAAACAAAGGAATTCACCCCAAAAGAAAGAGCATGAAGAAACAACAGCCAGGGATTTAACCAACACAGACACAAGCAAGATGTCTGAACCAGATTAAGAATCACTATAAGAATACTAGCTGGAGTCGAAAATAGATTAGAATCCCTTTCTGCAGAGACAAAAGAAGTAAAAAATAGCCAGAATGAAATTTAAAAATTCTATAACTGACCTGCAATCACAGATTGATGCAACAGCGGCAAGATGTATGAGACAGAACAGAGAATCAGCAATATAGAGGACAAACTTATAGAGAATACTAAAGCAGAAAAAAAGAAGGTGATTAAGGCAAAAGAGCACAATTTCAGAATTTGAGAAATCAGTGACTCATTAAAAAGGAACAACACCAGAATCTTAGAGGTCCTAGAAGAGGAAGAGAGAGAAATAGGGTAAAAGGGTTATGTGAGCAAATCATAGCAGAAAACTTTCCTAACGTGGGGAAAAACACAGACATCAAAATCCAGGAAGCACAGAGGACCCCCATTAGATTCAACAAAAACTGACTATCAGCAAGGCATATCACAGTCAAATTCACAAAATACTCAGGCAAGGAGAGAATCATGAAAGCAGCAAGGGAAAAAAGTCCCTAACCTACAAGGGAAGACAAATCAGGTTTGCAGCAGACCCACACACAGAAACTTGGCAGGCCAGAAAGGAGTGGCAGGATATATCCAGGGTGATGAATCAGAAAAATATGCAGCGAAGAATTCTTTATCCAGCAAAGCTGTCATTCAAAATAGAAGGAGAGATAAAAAGTTTCCCAGACAAATAAAATTAAAGGAGTTGGTGACCACTAAACCAGCCCTGCAAGAAACTTTAAGGGGGACTCTCTGAGGGGAGAAAAGATGAAAATACATATATACAAATAAATAAATAAATACCAAAAGCAGCAAGAGATTAGATAGGACCAGAGAACACTACCAGAAACTCCAACTCTACAAGCCACATAATGGCAATAAATTCATATCTTTCAGTACTCATTGTAAACGTCAAAGGACTCAATGTGCCAATCAAAAGACATAGGGTAACAGAATGGATAAGAAAACAAGATCCATCTATATGCTGTTTACAAGAGACCCACTTTAGACCTAAAGACACCTTCAGATTGAAAATAAGGGGATGGAAAACCATCTACATGCTAATGGTCAATAAAAGAAAGCCCAAGTACACATACTTATATCAGACGATCTAGACTTTAATATAAAGACTATAACAGATGCAGAAGGGCATTATATCATAATCAAGGGGTCTATAGACCAAGAAGACCTAACACTTGTAAACATTTATGCACCAAATGTGCAAGCACTCAAATATATAAATCAATTAATCACAAACATAAAGAAACTCATCCATAGTAATACCATAATAGTACGAGACTTCAACACCCCACTCACAGCAATGGAAAGGTCATCTAATCAAAAAATCAACAAGGAAACAATGGCTTTGAATGGCACACTGGAGAGGATGGACTTAACAGATATATTCAGAACATTTCATCTTAAAGCACTGGAATATACATTCTACTCCAGTGCATATGGAATGTTCTCCAGAATAGACCACATACTGGGACACAAATCAGCCCTAACTAAGTTCAAAAAGATCGAGATCATTCTGTGCATATTTTCAGGCCACAATGCTATGAAACTCGAAATCAACCACAAAAAAATTTTTGGAAAGGTAACAAATACTTGGAGACTGAAGAACATCCTACTAAAGAATGAATGGGCAAACCGGGCAGTTAAAGAAGAAATTGAAAAGTATATGGAAGTCAATGAAAATGATAGCACCACAACCCAAAACCTCTGGGACACAGCAAAGGTGGTCATAAGAGGAAATATATAGCAATCTAGGCCTTCCTAAAGAAGGACAAAAGATCTCAGATACACAACCTAACCTTACACCTTAAGGAGCTGGAAAAAGAACAGCAAATAAAACCGAAAACCAGCAGAAGACAGGAAATAATAAAGATTAGAGCACAAATTAATGCTATCGAAACCGAAAAAACAGAACAGATCAATGAAACCAGAAGCTGGTTCTTTGGAAGAATTAACAAAATTGATAAACCACTAGCCAGTTTGATCAAGAAGAAAAAGAAAAGGACCCAAATAAGTAAAATCAAGAATGAAAGAGGAGATATCACAAACAACACAACAGAAATAAAAACAATAATAAGAGAATATTATGAGCAATTATATGCCAATAAAATGGGCAATCTGGAAGAAATGGACAAATTCCTAGCAACATATACACTACCAAAACTGAAACAGGAAAAATCAGAAAATTTGAACAGACCCATAACCAGTAAGGAAATCGAATTAGTAACCAAAAATCTGCCAAAAAACAAGAGTCCAGGGCCAGATCGCTTTCCAGGGGAATTCTACCAAACATTTTTTTTTTTAATATATGAAATTTATTGTCAAATTGGTTTCCATACAACACCCAGTGCTCATCCCAAAAGGTGCCCTCCCCAATACCCATCACTCG
>NW_024412394.1:45808988-45847593 GCF_014898765.1 Herpailurus yagouaroundi | reverse complement strand
TGTTCTCACTTTTCAACAGTCTCTTATGCTTTGGCTCTCTCCCACTCTATCCTCTTTTTTTTTTTTTCCTTCTCCTCCCCCATGGGTTCCTGTTAAGTTTCTCAGGATCCACATAAGAGTGAAACCATATGGTATCTGTCTTTCTCTGTATGGCTTATTTCACTTAGCATCACACTCTCCAGTTCCATCCACGTTGCTACAAAAGGCCATATTTCATTTTTTCTCATTGCCACATAGTATTCCATAGTGTATATAAACCACAATTTCTTTATCCATTCATCAGTTGATGGACATTTAGGCTCTTTCCATAGTTTGGCTATTGTTGAGAGTGCTGCTATGAACATTGGGGTACAAGTGCCCCTATGCATCAGTACTCCTGTGTCCCTTGGATAAATTCCCAGCAGTGCTATTGCTGGGTCATAGGGTAGGTCCATTTTTTAATTTTCTGAGGAACCTCCACACTGCTTTCCAGAGCGGCTGCACCAGTTTGCATTCCCACCAACAGTGCAAGAGGGTTCCCGTTTCTCCACATCCTCTCCAGCATCTATAGTCTCCTGATTTGTTCATTTTGGACACTCTGACTGGCGTGAGGCGATACCTGAGTGTGGTTTTGATTTGTATTCCCCTGATAAGGAGCGACGCTGAACATCTTTTCATGTGCCTGTTGGCCATCCGGATGTCTTCTTTAGAGAAGTGTCTATTCATGTTTTCTGCCCATTTCTTCACTGGCTTATTTGTTTTTCAGGTGTGGAGTTTGGTGAGCTCTTTATAGATTTTGGATACTAGCCCTTTGTCCGATATGTCATTTGCAAATATCTTTTCCCATTCCGTTGGTTGCCTTTTAGTTTTGTTGGTTGTTTCCTTTGCTGTGCAGAAGCTTTTTATCTTCATGAGGTCCCAGTAATTCACTTTTGCTTTTAATTCCCTTGCCTTTGGGGATGTGTCGAGTAAGAAATTGCTACAGCTGAGGTCAGAGAGGTCTTTTCCTGCTTTCTCCTCTAAGGTTTTGATGGTTTCCTGTCTCACATTCAGGTCCTTGATCCATTTTGAGTTTATTTTTGTGAATGGTGTGAGAAAGTGGTCTAGTTTCAACCTTCTGCATGTTGCTGTCCAGTTCTCCCAGCACCATTTGTTAGAGAGACTGTCTTTTTTCCATTGGATGTTCTTTCCTGCTTTGTCAAAGATGAGTTGGCCATACGTTTGTGGGTCTAGTTCTGGGGTTTTTATTCTATTCCATTGGTCTATGTGTCTGTTTTTGTGCCAATACCATGCTGTCTTGATGATGACAGCTTTGTAGTAGAGGCTAAAGTCTGGGATTGTGATGCCTCCTGCTTTGGTCTTCTTCTTCAAAATTACTTTGGCTATTCGGGGCCTTTTGTGGTTCCATATGAATTTTAGGATTGCTTGTTCTAGTTTCGAGAAGAATGCTGGTGCAATTTTGATTGGGATTGCATTGAATGTGTAGATAGCTTTGGGTAGTATTGACATTTTGACAATATTTATTCTTCCAATCCATGAGCAGGGAATGTCTTTCCATTTCTTTAAACCTTCTTCAATTACCTTCATAAGCTTTCTATAGTTTTCAGCATACAGATCCTTTACATCTTTGGTTAGATTTATTCCTAGGTATTTTATGCTTCTTGGTGCAATTGTGAATGGGATCAGTTTCTTTATTTGTCTTTCTGTTGCTTCATTGTTAGTGTTTAAGAATACAACTGATTTCTGTACATTGATTTTGTATCCTGCAACTTTGCTGAATTCATGTATCAGTTCTAGCAGACTTTTGGTGGAGTCTATCGGATTTTCCATGTATAATATCATGTCATCTGCAAAAAGTGAAAGCTTGACTTCATCTTTGCCAATTTGGATGCCTTTGATTTCCTTTTGTTGTCTGATTGCTGATGCTAGAACTTCCAGCACTATGTTAAACAACAGCGGTGAGAGTGGGCATCCCTGTCGTGTTCCTGATCTCAGGGAAAAAGCTCTCAGTTTTTCCCCGTTGAGGATGATGTTAGCTGTGGCTTTTCATAAATGGCTTTTATGATCTTTAAGTATGTTCCTTCTATCCCGACTTTCTCAAGCGTTTTTATTAAGAAAGGGTGCTGGATTTTGTCAAAGGTCTTTTCTGCATCGATTGACAGGATCATATGGTTCTTCTCTTTTTTTTTTTTTGTTAATGTGATGTATCACGTTGATTGATTTGCGAATGTTGAACCAGCCCTGCATCCCAGGAATGAATCCCACTGGATCATGGTGAATAATTCTTTTTATATGCCGTTGAATTCGATTTGCTAGTATCTTATTGAGAATTTTTGCATCCATATTCATCAGGGATATTGGCCTGTAGTTCTCTTTTTTTACTGGGTCTCTGTCTGGTTTAGGAATCAAAGTAATAGAGGCTTCATAGATAGACTCTGGAAGTTTTCCTTCCCTTTCTATTTCTTGGAATAGCTTGAGAAGGATAGGTATTATCTCTGCTTTAAACGTCTGGTAGAACTCCCCTGGGAAGCCATCTGGTCCTGGACTCTTATTTGTTGGGAGATTTTTGATAACCGATTCAATTTCTTTGCTGGTTATGGGTCTGTTCAAGCTTTCTATTTCCTCCTGATTGAGTTTTGGAAGAGTGTGGGTGTTCAGGAATTTGTCCATTTCTTCCAGGTTGTCCAATTTGTTGCATATAATTTTTCATAGTATTCCCTGATAATTGCTTGTATCTCTGAGGGATTGGTTGTAATAATTCCATTTTCATTCATGATTTTATCTATTCGGGTCATCTCCCTTTTCTTTTTGAGAAGCCTGGCTAGAGGTTTGTCAGTTTTGTTTATTTTTTCAAAAAACCAACTCTTGGTTTCGTTGATCTGCTCTACAGTTTTTTTAGATTCTATATTGTTTATTTCTGCTCTGATCTTTATTATTTCTCTTCTTCTGCTGGATTTAGGCTGTCTTTGCTGTTCTGCTTCTATTTCCTTTAGGTGTGCTGTTAGATTTTGTATTGGGGATTTTTCTTGTTTCTTGAGATAGGCCTGGATTGCAATGTATTTTCTTCTCGGGACTGCCTTCGCTGCGTCCCAAAGCGTTTGGATTGTTGTATTTTCATTTTTGTTTGTTTCCATATATTTTTTAATTTCTTCTCTAATTGCCTGTTGACCCACTCATTCTTTAGTAGGGTGTTCTTTAACCTCCATGCTTTTGGAGGTTTTCCAGACTTTTTCCTGTGGTTGATTTCAAGCTTCATAGCATTGTGGTCTGAAAGTATGCATGGTATAATTTCAATTCTTGTAAACTTATGAAGGGCTGTTTTGTGACCCAGTATATGATCTATCTTGGAGAATGTTCCATGTGCACTCGAGAAGAAAGTATATTCTGTTGCTTTGGGATGCAGAGTTCTAAATATATCTGTCAAGTCCATCTGATCCAATGTCTCATTCAGGGCCCTTGTTTCTTTATTGACCATGTGTCTACATGATCTATCCATTTCTGTAAGTGGGGTGTTAAAGTCCCCTGCAATTACCACATTCTTCTCAATAAGGTTGCTTATGCTTATGAGTAATTGTTTTATATATTTGGGGGCTCCGGTATTCGGCGCATAGACATTTATAATTGTTAGCTCTTCCTGATGGATAGACCCTGTAACTATTATATAATGTCCTTCTTCATCTCTTGTTACAGCCTTTAATTTAAAGTCTAGTTTGTCTGATAGAAGTATGGCTACTCCAGCTTTCTTTTGGCTTCCAGTAGCATGATAAATAGTTCTCCATCCCCTCACTCTCAATCTAAAGGTGTCCTCAGGTCTAAAATGAGTCTCTTGTAGACAGCAAATAGCTGGGTCTTGTTTTTTTATCCATTCTGATACCCTATGTCTTTTGGTTGGCGCATTTAATCCATTTACATTCAGTGTTATTATAGAAAGATACGGGTTTAGAGTTATTGTGATGTCTGTATGTTTTATGCTTGTAGTGATGTCTTTGGTACTTTCTCTCACAGGGTCCCCCTTAGGATCTCTTGTAGGGCTGGTTTAGTGGTGACAAATTCCTTCAGTTTTTGTTTGTTTGGAAAGACCTTTATCTCTCCTTCTATTCTAAATGACAGACCTGCTGGATAAAGGACTCTCGGCTGCATATTTTTTCTGTCTAGCACACTGAAAATCTCGTGCCAATACTTTCTGGCCTGCCAAGTTTCAAAAGAGAGATCAGTCACGAGTCTTATAGGTCTCCCTTTATATGTGAGGGCACGTTTACCCCTTGATGCTTTCAGAATTTTCTCTTTATCCTTGTATTGTGCCTGTTTCACTATGATATGTCGTGCAGAAGGTCGATTCAAGTTACGTCTGAAGGGAGTTCTCTGTGCCTCTTGGATTTCAATGCCTTTTTCCTTCCCCACTTCAGGAAAGTTCTCAGCTATTATTTCTTCAAGTACCCCTTCAGCACCTTTCCCTCTCTCTTCCTCCTCTGCAAAACTAATTATGCGTATATTATTTCTTTTTAGTGTATCACTTAGTTCTCTAATTTTCCCCTCATACTCCTGGATTTTTTTATCTCTCTTTTTCTCAGCTTCCTCTTTTTCCATAATTTTATCTTCTAGTTCACCTATTCTCTCCTCTGCCTCTTCAATCCGAGCCGTGGTGGTTTCCATTTTGTTTTGCATTTCGTTTAAAGCATTTTTCATCTCCTCATGACTGTTTCTTAGTCCCTTGATCTCTGTAGCAAGAGATTCTCTGCTGTCCTGTATACTGTTTTCAAGCCCAGCGATTAATTTTATGACTGTTATTCTAAATTCACTTTCTGTTATATTATTTAAATCCTTTTTGATCAGCTCATTAGCTGTTGTTATTTCCTGGACATTCTTCTGAGGGGAATTCTTCCACTTGGTCATTTTGGATAGTCCCTGGAGTGGTGAGGACCTGCAGGGCACTTCCCCCGTGCTGTGGTGTATAACTGGAGTTGGTGGGCGGGGCCGCAGTCCGAACTGATGTCTGCCCCCAGCCCACCGCTGGGGCCACAGTCAGACTGGTGTGTGCCTTCTCTTTCCCTCTCCTAGGGGCGGGATTCACTGTGGGGTGGCATGGCCCGTCTGGGCTACTTGCACACTGCCAGGCTTGTGATGCTGGGGATCTGGCGTATTAGCTGGGGTGGGTAGGCAAGGTGCACAGGGGCAGGAGGGGCAGGCTTAGCTCGCTTCTCCTTAGGTGATCCACTTCAGGAGGGGCCCTGTGGCAGCGGAGGGAGTCAGATCCGCTGCCTGAGGTTTGGCTCCGCAGAAGCGCAGAGTTGGGTGTTTGCGCGGAGCGAGCAAGTTCCCTGGCAGGAACTGGTTCTCTTTGGGATTTTGGCTGGGGGATGGGCGGGGGAGATGGCGCTGGCGAGCGCCTTTGTTCCCCACCAAACTGAGCTCTGTCGTCCGGGGGCTCAGCAGCTCTCCCTCCCTTTGTCTTCCAGCCTTCCAGTTTTCTGAGCAGAGCTGTTAACTTATGACCTCCCAGCTGCTAAGTTGCACTTGCTGTCGGAACACAGTCCGTCAGGCCCCTCCGCTTTTTGCAAGCCAGACTCGGGGGCTCTGCTTGGCCGGCGAGACGCCCCTCCGCCTCGGCTCCCTCCCGCCTGTCCGTGGAGCGCGCACCGCCTTGCCGCCCTTTCTACCCTCTTCTGTGGGCCTCTCATCTGCGCTTGGCTCCGGCGACTCCATTCTGCTAATCCTCTGGCGGTTTTCTGGGTTATTTAGGCAGGTGTAGGTGGAATCTAAGTGATCAGTAGGACGCGCGGTGAGCCCAGCGTCCTCCTACACCGCCATCTTCGGTATCTCTACCAAACATTAAGGAAGAGTTAACACCTATTCTCTTGAAACTGTTCCAAAAGATATAAATGGAAGGAAAACTTCCAAACTCTTTCTATGAGGCCAGCATTACCTTGATTCCAAAACCAGACAGAGACTCCACTAAAACGAGAACCATAGACCAATTTCCCTGATGAACATGGATGCAAAAATCCTCAACAAGATATTAGCCAACCAGATCCAACAATACATTAAAAAAATTATTCACCACAACCAAGAGGGATTTATACCTGGGATGCAGGGCTGGTTCAATATCTGCAAAACAATTAACATGATTCGTCATATCAATAAAAGAAAGGACAAGAACCATATGATCCTCTCAATAGATGCAGAGAAAGCATTTGACAAAATACAGCATCCTGTCTCGATACAAACCCTCTAGAAAGTAGGGATATAAGGATCATACCTCGAGATGATAAAAGCCATATATGAGTGACCCAATGCTAACATCATCCTCAATGGGGAATAACCGACAGCTTTCCCCCTAAGGTCAGGAACAAGACAGGGATGTCCACTCTCACCACTGTTATTCAACATAGTATTGGAAATCTTAGCCTCTGCAATCAGACAACACAAAGAAATAAAAGGCATACAAATCAGCCAGGACAAGGTCAAACTTTCACTCTTTGCAGATGAGAGGATACTCTATATAGAAAACCCAAAACATTCCACCAAAAAACTGCTAGAACTGATTCATGAATTCAGCAAAGTTGCAAGATATAAAATCAGTGCACAGAAATCAGTTGCATTTCTATACACCAACAATGAAGCAACAGAAAGAGAAATCAAGGAATCGGTCCCATTTACAGTTGCACCAAAAACCATAAAATACCTAGGAATAAATCTAACCAAAGAAGTAAAAAATCTATACACTGAAAACTATAGAAAGCTGATGAAAGAAATTTAAGAAGACACAAAGAAATGGAAAGAGATTGCATGCTCCTGGATAGGAACAACAAACATTGTTAAAATGTCGATACTACCCAAAGCAATCTACATATTCAATGCGATCCCTGTCAAAGTAACACCAGCATTCTTCACAGAGCTAGAACAAACAATCCTAACATTTGTATGGAACCAGAAAACGCCCCAAATAGCCAAAGCAATCTTGAAAAAGAAAACCAAAGCAGGAGGCATCACAATCCCAGACTTCAAGCTACACTACAAAGCTGTAATCATCAAGACAGTATGGTACTGGCATAAGAACAGACACTCATATCAGTGGAACAGAATAGAGAACCCAGAAGTGGACCCACAACGTATAGGCAACTAATCTTTGACTAAGCAGGAAAGAATACCCAATGGAATAAAGACAGTCTCTTCAGCAAGTGGTGCTGGGAAAACTGGACAGCCACATGCAAAAGAATGAACATGGACTACTTTCTTATACCATACACAAAAATAAACTCAAAGTGGATGAAAGACCTCAATGTAAGACAGGAAGCCATCAAAATCCTCGAGGAGAAAGCATGCAAAAACCTCTTTGATCTTGCCTGCAGCAATTTCTTACTCAACACGTCTCTGGAGGCAAGGGAAACAAAAGCAAAAATGAACTATTGGGACCTCATCAAAATAAAAAGCTTCTACAAAGTGAAGGAAACAATCAGCAAAACTAAAAGGCAACTGACAGAATGGGAGAAGATATTTGCACATCACATATCAGATAAAGGGTTAGTATCCAAAATCTATAAAGAACTCATCAAACTCCACACCCGAAAAACAAATATTCCAGTGAAGAAATGGGCAAAAGACATGAATAGACACTTCTCCAAAGAAGACATCCAGGTGGCCAACTGATACATGAAAAAATGCTCAACATTACTCATCATCCAGGAAATACAATTCAAAACCACAATGAGATACCACCTTACACTTGTTAGAATGGCTAACATTAACAACTCAGGTGACAACAGATGTTGGTGAGGATGCAGGGAAAGAGGATCTCTTTTGCATTGTTGGTGGGAATGCAAGCTGGTGCAGCCATTCTGAAAAATAGTATGGAGGTTTCTCAAAAAACTAAAAATAGAACTACCCTACAACTCAGCAATTGCACTACAAGGCACTTACCCACGGGATACAAGTGTGCTGTTTCAAAGGGACACATGCACCCCCATGTTTATAGCAGCACTATCAACAATCGCCAAAATATGGAAAGAGCCCAAATGTCCATCGATGGATGAATGGATAAAGAAGAAGCGGTATATATATACAATGGAGTATTACTCAGCAATCAAAAAGAATGAAATCTTGCCATTTGCAACTATGTGGTTGGAACTAGAGGGAATTACGCTAAGTGGAGTTAGTCAGTCAGAGAAAGACAAAAATCATCTGACTTCACCCATATGAGGACTTTAAGAGACAAAATAGATGAATATAAAGGAAGGGAAACAAAAATAATATAAAACCAGGGAGGGGACAAAACAAAAGAGACTCATAAATATGGAGAACAAACTGAGGTTTACTGGAGAGGTTATGGGAGGGGGGATGGGCTAAATGGGTAAGGGGCATTAAGGAATCTACTGAAATCATTGCTTCACTATATACTAACTAATTTGGATGTAAATTTTAAAAATTAAAAAATAAAGTTAAATTTAAAAAATAAATTCATTGGCTAAATACCAATTTCAGACATGGTGTTCCTGGAGGAGCCAATATGATAGAGTATTGACCTATGGAGTGCCTCATCATGAGAACCACATGACCCTGGTCACATCACCCCAAATCATCACCCAGCCTGCCTTGCTGCTACTGCAGTCTACAGCTAAAACCATACTTTAGCAACTATTCCAACACCTGAAATCACTGATTAGTGTGAACTACTCTTGATTCAGTCTAGAATCAAGACTGAAAATCTATTGGCTAAACAGTGATTTCCTAACTATATTTTCTTAATAGAGTGTTAGGTACTGGGAAGTGAGAAGACTGTGTGGGCACAGCAGAAATACCATATTTCATCCATTTTTAGAGTTACATTTTTTTCATATTTTTACAAATCTGAAATGAGGATGTGTTCTGGAATTGCAATTGGTCAGCCACAACTCTTGCATATCAGTGTTTGCAGAAAGTGTATCAGTGGCTTAGAAGAGGATCTTGATGATACGAGTAAAATCTGCAAGAAATTTTGGGTCACCATTGCTGTTGGCACAAAGGAAAAGTGTGTGGCAAATCACAGGCACTGAGAACCCAGTTGAAATATGACTCAAAATGTCCAACTTTTAATGTGAATAAATTTATGGAATAATTTAATCAATTTACTTTCCTCATATTTTTCTTTTTATAATTATACAGTGAATGACTATGAGAAAAATCCATGCTACGTATGTCTAAAAGATCCTTGCAACAAGCACAAGATAAACATTCTAAGTAACAGAACATCATACCATGGTTTGACTGGCAACGTTTCTTTTCTTAGTGGCACATAAAATAATGAAGCATTTTGCAATTAACAGCATCTTAGATTTGACAAATAAGGTAGCAATTAATCCACTGTGGGCCTACACTCACATAAAGGGCTCTAATACCTCAAGTTCATATTTTAAAACTTCATGGGAAGACTTGAGAGTACAGAGCAGCACCATTCCCAGCTACCTGGAAGTTGCGGTCACCTCACAAGGGGAAGAAAGAGCCTTCCAAAGACCCTCCAGGCCCACCTTCTAATGCAGTGAATTTCAGTTATTAACAGGCCCTCCAATTTCACCAATCAGATTAATTACTCCCCGTAAGAGGTGGAGCAACCCAGGAGATAGAAAAAATGAAGGATGATACTCCCCCAAAATTTTCCAAAAAGACAAAAGTACAAGAAAACCCTTTCATTTTATGCTAAAGCAAAAAAAGTTTGAGAGAGGAGAAAAAAGAATACCCATTACAAAGATCATGCTCAATGTCAAGAAGTTATTTCCTTACAGTTCCTAAGTGAGGTGAGTGGCAGGAAATGATCCCAGTGTAAAGAAGTCACATTTAACCAGAAAAAAATATTGGATAAGAGCAAATGAAAACAAGAACATGGCCAGGCATTCATTGTCAAACTGCTCTTTATGAGACTGATTATCAATTGAAAAGTATTTATCGAGCAACTTCTGAGGATTCAGATGTTCTGAAAGGCCACAGAATATAAAATTAAAGATATGCTGGGGTGCCTGGATGGCTCCGTCAGTTAAGCCTCTGACTCTTGATTTCAGCTCAGGTCATAATCTTAGGGTTCGTGAGATTGAGCCCCACTTTGGGCTCTGCATTGATAGTGTGGAGCCTGCTTGGGATTCTCTCTCTCTTGCTTGGGATTCTCTCAATTCTCTCTCTCCCTCTCTCTCTCTCTCTCTCTACCCCTCCCCCACTTGCTCCCTCTCTCTCTCTCTCTCTGTCAAAATAAATAAATAAACTTAAAAAATATGTTTGCTATGTAAAAAGCATAATGAAGTCAGGAATTAAGATAGGCATTTCATACTGAAATAAGTATAATAAGGAAGTATAATTAAAGTGTTCAATAGTTCAATATTGATAATATGACACCAAATATGATAAAATTCTGCCTGTTAAGGGATAAGGTTAGTCATTTAAAACATTTTATTTTATTTTATTTTATTTTTTTGAGTGAGAGAGAGAGACACAGAGCATGAGCATGGCAGGGGCAGAGAGAGAGGCCTCCAGGCTCTGAGCTGTCAGAAGAGAGCCTCCAGGCTCTGAGCTGTCAGAAGAGAGCCCAACGCAGGGCTGGAACCCATAAACTGCGAGATCATGACCTGAGCCAAAGTTGGCACTCAACTAACTGAGCCACCCAAGCACCCTAGGTTAGTCATTTAATAGTTATTTTAATTTGGGATATATGTTAACATGTATGGTTTAGAAATAATTTTTTTAAGTGTATTTATTTATTTTGAAAGAGAGTGCACACAAGCAGGGAAGGGGCAAATGGAGAGGGAGGGAGAGAGATCAGCTATTAACAAAATCTAAAAGTCCATCTTTGCTTATCAAGGTAATTATGGCATAAAATTAAACTTCCCATTGCTAAAATGCATGTTATAATGACTTGATGTGTTCTGTCAGGAAGTTCAGTAACTGTTTCAAGCTAAAAGTTCACCAAGTAGTCAGATAATAAATGCTTAGTCAGTAGTTATTGAGTTAAATATTCCTAACATAAAAACATTGATAAGATTCATGAATACCTAAGATACATGAATAAAATTTGAAGCATTATATCAGAAGTTGACAGCCAAAATGTTTAGGAACCCTTAAATCTGATTTTCAGACATGTAATTATACTGAAATGGCTCTTGCTAAAAACAACGTCCTCTTTAGCTTTTTTTATACATAAACTCCCTGCTATTGACAACTCAGTCTTACTGAAACTCTTTCCTCCTCTGTTTTCTCCAATTACCATCTCCTGGATCTTCTACTATTCACAAGCACTTCTCTGTTTCTTCACAGGGTAACTTCTACATTTACTCCACAAGCTTTGCCTGAGCCACTTTATTTCATCCATGGTTTCCACACCCTCCCATTTGCTGGTGACTCCTAAAGACTAACCATTTTCTCAAGTTCTCCTTATCTCCAACTATTACTGGATGTCCCACATACATGTTAACACATCCAAATCATAACATCTTGCTGTTTACTCTGCCCCTTTCCCACTTGTATCCCACACTCCTTCCTCCTCCTTCTGTTTCTTCTTTCCATCAAGCAAAAGTTAAAGGTGATCTTGACTTCTTCTATTTTAACCCCTAAAAATAAATGTTCCTATTCTCTCAATTCAAGAAAGTTAAAGATAGATTGTATTTTTGGGCAAAGGAAGAGGTAATCATCAGAAACAGTTTTAAACATATCCCGATCAGTGAATGACTACTTCACTTGGGAAACTACACTTCCAGATGCTGAGTGTTCAGTGACAGCTTCCCACAGTCACCAATCAACAACATACTCACCCTAGTAACTGTTTCCATGGCTAACAGACAACCAACCCCTAAAATTCCTGCCAATGGAAGTTCTCAAATGCACAACACCCATGCTTCCTAAAAGCAGTTTGCTCAAGGAAACTCTTTAGTACAAGCACAGCAAATTCTTTAACAAGAAATACATTCAGCTCTTTATTTTAGATATTAAGTGATGGATTCTTCCTTTAAGCCCCACACCCGTTTCCTCCTGATTCCTCCCCATTGTTGCAACTCACCATCACATCTCCTAAATGTCTTTCAGTCTACACACCACTCAATCCCCAGTATTTATCTTGTTTAAATGAGATCTATTGATATGATTCCTCTGCTTAAAATCATTCGGTATTCTCTTATTGTCTACATAAAACTTACACTTCCTTTCTAATCTCAACGTATTTTTTTTATGTGTTAATGTCCTTCACTGTTTTAGATACCCCCTTCTCTCTGAAATACCCTTCTCCAAATATGTAAGTTATTCTCAACCTTCAAAATCCATTCATTTGTCCCTCTTCTATGAAATTTTTCCAACTCCCTAGATAAACTATTTGCTCCCTTGTCTAGGCCCCCATTCTTCAATATTTCTATCTTTATTAAAGCACCTATTACACTGGTTTGAAAGAATTTGTTTATAAATTGTCTCCCCCACCTTCTCTATTTCTTCAGAATATTTCAGTATAGACACTTCAGTACGGCAAGCTGTGTTTTCAAAAATGGCCACAGCAACATTTCCAGTCTCACATGCTTTCTCAGACCTTGCCACTGTCCTTAAATCTGGGCAGGACTTTGTTACTGCCTCAATGACTGCAATGTGACAAAAGTAATGCAGCATTACTTCTGAGGCCTGGCTAACATTCTGTGAGGAAGCTCTCCACTAGTCCACAGAGAGAAACCACATGGGAACCAGCTGAGGTCCCAAGCTGACAGTTAGCATTAGATAAGAAAATTTAAAAGTTGAACAAGGTCACATTAATGATCTATTGCTGCATAACAAACTATGCCAAAACAAACTATTCCAGCTTAAAACTATAAATGTTTACTATTACATACAGTTTCTATGGGTCAGAAAACCATGTGGGGCTTAATTGAGTGGCCCTAGTTCAAGGTCTCACGAGTTTGCAGTTAGGATACCAACTAAGGTTCAATCATCCTGAGGCTTGACTGCGCTGGCTGAAGGATGTGTTTTCAATGTGGCAATGTAGCAAGCTAGTATTAACTGTCAGAAAGGGGCTTCAGCTCCTTACCATGAGTATCTCTCCACAGGCTACTTGAGTATCCTTCCATGACAATCAGCTTCCCCTGGCAAATGATTCTGGAGGGAGCAAAGTGGAAGTTACAATGTCTTTTATAACCTAATCTCAGAAGTCATACTTCAACATTTTCACAGTATCCTTTTGGATACATACATTTGCCTACTCAGTGTCAGAGGGGACTGCAAAAAAACATAAATACCAAGACTCATGTGTCATGGGAGCCATTTTGGAGACTGATTATGGCAGAAGAGGTTTAACATCCAAATAATAAAAATCCCTGAAAAAAAGAGAAGGAAGGGAGTGAATCATCAAAGGAAGAATACAAGAAAAACTGCCACAACTGGAAACTGTGAGTTTACAGATTGAAATGACCCACCAACTACCCAACACAATGGATGAAAATAGAACCACATTAAAAAAAAATAAGAAAGAAAAGAAAAGAAAAGAGAAGAAAAGAAAATAAATCATCATGAAATTTCAGGACCCTGGGATAGGGGAAGAAAAGACCATCTACAAAGGGTCAGAAAACAATGGCTTCCTATGATCAACAGTTAGAAGCCAAAAGCCAGAAGGATGTGTCCTCAAAATTCTCAAGGGAAATTATTTCCAACCTAGAATTCTATATCTAATCAAACTGGCACTTAAGTGTAAAGTGTAAAGTAGAATAAAGATATTCAAAGTTTTAAAAATGTATCTCCCCAGTGCCCTTTCTCATAAAACTAACTAGAAGTACTCCGCTAAACAGGAAAGAACATCCCAAGAGATAAAGTAAGTAGTAAATAGCAAATTAAAAAAAAAAAAAAAAAGGCAAAAGGATTTCCCAGGATAATGGCAAAGGAGGATCCCTTATACAAGAAACCTCATACCAGACACAGAAGGAGGGAGTGATTGGAGGTTGGGGAGGTGGGTAGGGAGGAAGAGAGCTAAAGCTTCATTTTCCATTTTGAGAAATCAATAGATAATATCTATAAACTGAAAAATCAAGGGTACCTGTATGTGCTATAAGCATGTTATTTGGAGATATGGAGATAAAGATTAGAATAGTGAAGCGCCTATTTTAGCTCCTATTTTAGGTTCAATAGGTTAAACATCCAACTCTTGATTTCAGCTCAAGTCATGATTTCACAGTTTTGTGAGTTCGAGCCCCACGTAGGGCTCTGCACTAACAGTGCACAGCTTGCTTGAGATTCTCCCTCTTTCTTTGCCCCTCCCTTGCTTGCACTCTCTCTTTCTCAAAATTAAAAAAAAGAAAAGAAAAGATTAAAACAGTAATCAGCTAAAAGAGATCAAAGTGTGGCAGTCTTTGGGGAAAGGGAACAATGGTGGGGATGAGATTGCTATTATTTACACAACAAATGTTGTCAAACAACTGGACTCATCTCTTCAAACTATGAACATATACAACTTAAGTATTTTTTTAAAAAATAGAATGATATTAAAAAGAGATGCCCCCCCACCCCTTTTTTTCCAACTCTAGACACTATTACTCTGGACATGAGATCCTGAATCACTGCAGTTGCTCCTATGAGGAATGCAAGTCTACACACTGAAAGTGAAAAAGCAGCATTCTGGGAAGACCTAGACTCTGGATGACATCAATGAACCATTGGACTAATCAGTCCTGAAAAGCACCGTGTTTGAGCTTCCTGCTTTGAAAGATAATGAATTTTCTTATTTTTTAAAAATGGTTGAACTTTTAACTTTTAGTCAAGCATTCTTATTAATAATCCATGGTAAAATTAACAGAACAAAGCAACAATTGGGCAACAACAGCTATCCACCTCAAATTTTGAAACTCCATATAATAACTTACTAATAATTAAAACACAAGAGAAGGAGCTCCTGGATGGCTCAGTCAGTTAATTGTCTGATTCTTGATTTCGGTTCAGGTCATGGTCTCACGGTTTTGAGATAGAGCCCCACGTTGAGCTCTGCGCTGAGCGCTGACAGCACAGAGTCTGTTTGGGATTCTCTCTCTGCCCCTCCCCTGCTCACACACACTGTCTCTCTACCTCTCTCAAAATAAATAAGTAAACTTAAAAAAAAAGAGAGAGAGAAAAACATACTTCAAAACTCTGCATAAGTTCCAATCTTATGTTCAAGAACTGAGAACAGGTAGTATCAGGTATGTGTTTCTATAGGCAGATATATGGGAAGGTCAAATTTATTTCCTGATAAATACCCTTTCTACATTCATTCATTTTTCCTGTATTTTTTTCAACCAATGTTGAGGCACTGGGCCAAGCTTATGATCTACATTGATAAAAGATGTGGATATTTCTCTCAAGAAGTGCCCAGGGCATGGGAAAACAGCCATGCAAAGGAAATTGAAGTAATTAATATGATCTAAACCTACAGTGTGTGGAAACAACCTCAGGTAACCTTGAGGTCACTCCCAAGGAATTAGGAACAGTGAGTTATCCCTTGTTTTACTTTTGCAGGTGAGAAGTAATGCCTAGTTGAAATAACTCAGGAAGACCTCAAATGAACTGGCCCTTTCAACATGACCTAAGAAAAGGAATAAAGGGTTTGTGGACTAGAGTTTAAGCATAGATAGGGAGATGTAGCTCATAGTGTTCCAAAGGCTTTAGACTTTCCAAAAATGCTAATGGGTTGAAGACTGCATAAATGCATAGAGAAAGGAAAGAGGAGGAAAAATGTCAAAATCCTAATTTTAGAGAGTCTGTTATTCACTAGATATACACATCAAGTTATTTATCAAGGGGGGGAAGAAAAATCAATTCAAATTTGCAATTATAGCTATAAACTCAGGTATTCTCTTAGTCAAAGAAAATCAAGAGATTTGGGTATTATTAATTAAAGATTATTTTTAAATTTCCTCATGAATAGTTTTACATATCTTAGGGTATAATTTAAATATTTTTGCTGCACAATCTTATTTTTCTTTGACTTGAAATTATTTAAATATAACTCATTTTTCATCTGCTACAATAGTTATAGAGAAGAGCATGAAGGGTAAGGCCAGAAGACCATTTATCAAAGCTGGTAATGCCTTGCAGTCTAATTTGTTTGAACTACATTAAGTATTTCACATATTATAATATTTCATTATTTCTTTAGTTGCCTGGGTCTCTAATCAGTGGAATGTCAGCCAGGTTTTTATTTTGCCATCAAAATGAGTTTGTCTATTTAGTTTTTAATTTTTTTTTTAATTTTTTTTCAACATTTTTAAAATTTATTTTCGGGACAGAGAGAGACAGTGCATGAACGGGAGAGGGGCAGAGAGAGAGGGAGACACAGAATCGGAAACAGGCTCCAGGCTCCGAGCCATGAGCCCAGAGCCTGATGCGGGGCTCGAACTCACGGACCGCGAGATAGTGACCTGGCTGAAGTCGGACGCTTAACCGACTGCGCCACCCAGGCGCCCCTATTTAGTTTTTAATTTTATTACCTTGCAAACAAAGCCAACAAATTGGTATAGTTCATATTTTTCTCCCAATTTCTGGAAAAATGTGTGCTTTCACTAGAATTGCCTTTAAATTTTTTTTTTTTTTTTTTCAACGTTTATTTATTTTTGGGACAGAGAGAGACAGAGCATGAACGGGGGAGGGGCAGAGAGAGAGGGAGACACAGAATCGGAAACAGGCTTCAGGCTCTGAGCCATCAGCCCAGAGCCCGATGCGGGGCTCGAACTCACGGACCGTGAGATCGTGACCTGGCTGAAGTCGGACGCTTAACCGACTGCGCCACCCAGGTGCCCCTAGAATTGCCTTTAAAGCAAATATTCTTCTAGTTGATGCAGAGCCCTTCAACAGTCTATTGGTAAAATCCATTTTTTCAGAATGAGAAACAGGATAAATATGAAGAGCTTTATTGAAAATATTGACTCCGTTTTTCATTAACCACTATATCTATCACATCACACATACCAAATCTATCAGTTAAGTTGGATTCCATATGTAATACTGGCATAAGTAATAATGGCAGTTAATTATCTCACATTTACTATGTGAGATATTTTCTTACAGTTCTGAAAGTCAGAAATCCAGAGGGGTCTCTCAGAGTCAAAACCAACGTTTTGGAAAGACTGCATTCCTTCTGGAGGCTCTAAGGGGGAACTTCCTTGCAATTTCCAGCTTCTAGAGGCCTCCTGCATTTCTTGGTTCATGGCCCCTTCCTTGCATTAATCCAACCTCTTCTTCCATCATCATATCTCCTTCTCTGACTCTCCTGCCTCCCTCTTTCCCTTATAAAGACCTTGTGATTACAGGGGGGCCATCCAGATACTCCACAATAATCCCCTCTTCTCAAAATTCTTAACTTATATCTTCAAAGTCCCTTTTACCATAAAGGTATATTCACAGGTCCTGAGATTTAGGGAAGGGGACATCCTGGGGGAGGTGGGGCATTATTCTGCCTACCATAGCCTATGGGGAAGAATAGCTATTAGGTCAGCAACTATTAGTGTTTGCCTTCCCTCTATAGCCCAACCACACCCGTTTCATCCTCTCCCCTCTACAAGCGTTAGAAAGGAAAGGAAAATATGTATTTTGCATTTAATTATGAATAAATATTTTCTTCTAAAAGCTATCAGAGAATACAATTTTATTACAGCAGAACTACAAGTCAAAAGCCAGCTTTTGAATATATATTTATTTTCTAAATGCTGTCATAAAAGCATTAAAATGTATAGAAGCTAAAATTAGAATAGAAAAAAAGCGGTTTTTCTTCAGATAGTCCTAATTATATTACTTTGCATATGGATTGGTATGATCCATTCCAAATGTCTACATAATTTTCCCAACTCCTTTTTAACCCTTCTTTGAAAAGAGAAAAACAGTAGACTACAAAGAGTATTAGTGATTTGCCAGCTTAAACCAGTAGCTTAAAGGTCAAACTATTGACTCTGCTAATTGAAGAAATTTGGGCTTTCTTTTTTATAGTTAAAATAATTAGCACAGACCATACTTACTCTCCCTGATATCTAATGCAGACTTGAAAGGGAGATTCTAAACATTGTTGCTAGCATGAAATCATTTTGGCAGACATGAAATAATATCCCATGGGGTTTGTTTATAATCATCATGAGATATTACCTAATAGCAATGTTCTTAAGTAGATTATACTTTAGAACTCAGCGTGTGAAAGGGTGGTAATTTACCACAAATTCTCAGTGTAGCTGCAACCACAGAGATGCACAAATGTGAAGAGTTTTTGCAGGAAATAAATAAGAAACTTTTATTGACATATATCAATTTTTTTAAAGACAGGTGAAAAAGCTTTATTCATGGCAAAGACCTCCAAAACTCCTCAGTGCACAGAGTTAGAGTTTTGGATCCTCCCAGGATAATTCTATCTTAGAGCCCAGCAAAACACGAGGACACCCTGACCTGGGTACTATTTCCACACTCATTCAGATAGATAAGAATGCAGTCCCAAGGCCTTCATCTCTTTGTCTATCTTTTCCCCAAGGTGTACTACACAAACAGTATTTTTTTGGTCATCATTTCACTCCCTCTATTTCACCTTAACCCCCCACATCTTCTTTTCTCAAAAACTAACAGCCATCAATTCCCTCATCTTTTTCAAGCAATTTAGTCGGATCTTCATCATACTGGCTTAGAAGTCCCCTGGGTCAAGGGATCTGAAAGTGTTTCTGGAAGCTTTGAAGTAAAGCTACTTTTCAAAGAGTTCCCTTTTATTTCACCTGCCAGCCCTGTGTCTTCTTATATTTCCCTTTCCCACCTCATCTGTCCTTCTTTCTCACACACAGACAATCCTCCCCCGAAAGTTAGCAAAATAACACTCAAATTCATTAAAATTTTGAATTGACAGTCTGAAGTCACTTTCTTTTTTTTTTTTTTTTAATTTTTTTTTCAACGTTTTTATTTATTTTTGGGACAGAGAGAGACAGAGCATGAACGGGGGAGGGGCAGAGAGAGAGGGAGACACAGAATCGGAAACAGGCTCCAGGCTCCGAGCCATCAGCCCAGAGCCCGACGCGGGGCTCGAACTCACGGACCGTGAGATCGTGACCTGGCTGAAGTTGGAGGCTTAACCGACTGCGCCACCCAGGCGCCCCTGAAGTCACTTTCTTAAGAAGGTGAGAGTTAAGCACACAGAATACATATTTGCAGTGAAGTAAACATATGCAATAAGTCCATGAAAAACACATCCCTAAATGCAACATTCTAAATTCTTTACATAGAGTGAATTTCCAAATGATTTCAGATGGTGTTTGTGTCAATGCACATACTCTGCTCCTCAAAAATAGTTCCATGTTTAACTTTTGTTAGAATGTCTAAGTAAAATTGATTTTAAAACAATTTTTACTATTTTGAAATTAAAATTACGCCATGCCAAATTTGAGAACTTAGTTTCAAATATTTCCTTTCAATAGGAAATTGATATATTGGCCTGAAAATAGCTGGGAAGCTCAGTATTAAAGAATTGATTTCAGGTGTTCAATGAATTCAAGATAAATTTACACTTGATCATCTGAATGTCCAACAATTTATCCTAATGTCATCCAACATGTCATCTGGATGTATGCTTAGATGTATGAAATCTAATGCTGTAGATTGCTTTGTCGGAAAGCACTGATTATATTCTTCAGTTTTTTCCATAGTCCTGAAAGTAGCCTATCAAACATAGGGAATGCACCTTAATTATCCATTGGCAGTGCTGTTTCACAAAAACAAGCAATATGTGGGATTTGGAGTTAGAATTTAGCCAGATTTTATCCTTCCTGTTTATATAACCAATTAGTCTTTTCATATCCCAACATTTAAGCAATTTGCCAACATTTTCTTAAATCTTAGCAACTTAATATTCATTTACTACTCACTAATTACATGAAATTTGTTATTAACTACAAAGTAAAAATTGAAATATGCATTATCTTATACAGAATTATCAAAAAGTAGTCAAAATGACACTATTTGCAGATGATATTATATATAAAATCCTAAAGACTCCACCAAAACTGTTAGAGCTAGTCAACAAATTCAATAAAGTTACACAATACAAAAATCAATAACCAAAAATCAGTTTCTCTATACTACACAAAGCAATCTACACATTTAGTGCAATACTTATCAAAATACCACCAGCATTTTTTACAGAGCTAGAACAAACAATCCTAAAATGTGGATGAAACCACAAAAGACCACAAATAGCCAAAGCAATTCTGAAAAAGAAAAATAAACCTGCAGGCATCATGATTCCAGATTTCAAGCCATATTACAAAGCCATAGTCATCAAGACAGTATGGTACTGGCACAAATACAGACACATAAATCAATGGAACAGAATAGAGAACCCAGAAGTAGACCCACAACTATATGGTCAACTCATCTTCAACAAAGCAGAAAAGAATATCAAATAGAAAAAAAGATAGTCTCTTCAACAAATGGTGTTGGGAAAACTGGATGGCAATATGCAGGAGAATGAAACTGGATCATTTTCGTACACCATATGCAAAAATAAATGCCAAATTGTTTCAAGACCTAAATGTGAAACAGGAAACCATCAAAATTCTAGAGGAGAGCACAAGTAGCAACCTCTTTGACCTCAGCTGCAGCAACTTCTTACTAGACATGTCATTAAAGGCAAGGGAAACAAAAGCAAACATGAACTATTGGGACTTCATCAAGATAAAAAGCTTCTGCACAGCAAAGGAAACAACAAAACTAAAAGGCAGTCTACAGAATGGGAGAATATATTTGCAAAGAACCTGTCTGAAAAAGGGCTAATATCCAAAATCTATAAAGAACTTATCAAACCAAATGCTCAAAAAACCCCAGTTAAGAAAGGGCAGAAGACATCCAGATGGCAAACAGACACATGAAAAGATACTCAAAATCATTCATCATCAGGGAAACAAATCAAAACCACGATGAGATATATTGTGTATTATATATATATGTATATATATGCATATGTGTGTATATATATGTATGTATATGTATGTGTGTGTGTATATATATATATAATACACATTGGAGTATTACTCAGCAATCAAAAAGAATGAAATCTTGCCATTTGCAAATACATGGATGGAACTAGAAGGTATTATGATAAGCGAAATTAGAGAAAGACAAACATCATGACTTCACTCATATGAGGACTTTAAGATACCAAATAGATGAACATAAGGGAAGGGAAGCAAAAATAACTTAAAAACAGGGAGGGGGACAAAACATAAGAGACTTTTAAATATGGAGAACAGAGAGTTACTGGAGGGGTTGTGGGAGGAGGGAATGGGCTAAATGGGTAATGGGCATTAAGGAATCTATTCCTGAAATCATTGTTGCACTACATGCTAACTAACTTGGATGTAAATTCTAAAAATAAATTAAATTTAAAAAATTAAATTAAATTAAATTAATTTTTTTAATGTTAATAAAAAGGTTCCTGGAACAAAAGACATTATCCTAGTCCATTGAGTTCTTTTGATTTTTCATTCTGTACAATTGTAAGTAGATTCAAATCACAATTAAAATTAAAAGCAATCAGGGGCTTTAAAACATCACGGAACGAGTATGCTCAAGCCTTGACAGTCTCTACACTAGAGAAATGAAGATAGAGAGCAAGGACTTACTGATCATGAAGCCTGTGATCGAGAAGTCACTGAGAATAGACAGGTCATAGATATGCAATGCCAAATAGCATGGAGTTAAAGAGTCTTCATATATCAAGAATAAGTTGGAAGCATACAATAGTTTATTATATACATAAACTGAAATTTCCACACATGCTTTCTTATTAAGTGGTATGGTTTTTATTTTATTTTTTTTAATATTTATTTATTTTTGAGAGAGAGAGACAGAGTGTGAACAGGGGAGGTGAAGAGAGAAAAGGAGACACAGAATCCAAAGCAGGCTCCAGGCTCTGAGCTGTTAGCACAGAGCCCCACGCAGGGCTCAAACTCACGGGCCATGAGATCATGACCTGAGCCGACGTTGGATGCTCAACAGACTGATCCACCCAGGAGCCCCTATTAAGTGATAGTTTTAATAAAATTAACCTTTTCTTAGAACTTCAGTTTTAACAATTTCCTGGTAATTTTACTGTTACAGAAGACTTTTATTTTTTCTAGCTAAGGCTCTAGCTTTGGAAATACATACATATATATATATATATGTATATATATATATATATATGTATGTATATATATTTATGTACATATATATGTAAAATACATATATATGTATAATATATATATAATTTTAGTAAGTAACTCTAAACCACTTTTCAAATGAACTGCTTATGTCTTTTAATTCCCTAAGTCATTGTGATGATCTTTTCTGACAATTGTTTTGTAACTCCAACTCCACTAAAAAAGATCATTTGATAAACTGATTACACAAGAGTTTCATTAATATAGAACTAATCAGATAATGATATGCTTGATATTCATTAAAATTTTGTTTTGCTTGAACAGCAGTTTTATGTTCAAACTGGTATCTTTTTTTCAACTTTTTTTTTTTTTTAATTTATTTTTGGGACAGAGAGAGGCAGAGCATGAACAGGGGAGGGGCAGAGAGAGAGGGAGACACAGAATCGGAAGCAGGCTCCAGGCTCCGAGCCATCAGCCCAGAGCCTGACGCGGGGCTCGAACTCACGGACCGCGAGATCGTGACCTGGCTGAAGTCGGACGCTTAACCGACTGCGCCACCCAGGCGCCCCAAACTGGTATCTTTAGAAAATAATTAAGGTAATCATATACTTGTGATGCTATTATTGTTGTTGTTATTATTATTATTATTATTATTATTATTATTATTATTAGAATCTCCCCTCAGTCTTTGAGGATATGAACTTCTGACTCATCATCATTTTCTCAGCATGTATTGAGCATTGACCATGGGCCAGACAGTCTCTTAAGGGGACCGCATTACTCATTTATGCCTCATAGCAATACCATGTGTCCGACACATTTAGTATTTGCATTTCACAGATGAGATATTGGAAACTTAGCTATCCAAGGCATCAATGGCAGAATTGAGACTTCAATGAAGAGTTGGGTTCTTTATTTTGCACATATCATCACCTTACTCTATTACTTTTAAATGTAGAGTTAAAACTTGTAATGAATTTACTCATTAAATAAAGCTGTTAATGTTTCAAAAAAAGTTAAAGACAAGGATAGAATCTTAAAAGCAACAAGAGAAAAATAATACGTAGATGGAAGAATGCCATAGGGTAGAATTCCAGGACTTTGGAGCTAATGGCTTAGGTGGGGGGGGCCTCTAAGACCATCAGAAAACCCCACATTCCGCACCACACCATATCTATCAAGCCTAAGGAGAAAGTGCACAGTATGTCCAGAGGAGAGTGTCTACATAAATGCCCAGATGTAATAGTGTTGGTTTTATATGGCTTGGGTGTGGTAGGAGAAGATCCAGAAGTCCTTGCATCTGTAAGCAAACACGTAGCCATTTAAAAGATGAGTGAAGAAGCAGAGGCTGGGGCTTAGGAGTAGGTTGGTAATATCCAAAGTCACAAAGAATGGATGCTAGTGTACAAAGACCAGAGGCCAGTTACTCCAGCAAAATTAGTGAGGTCAAAAGACAATCTACTTCAGACAAGAGACAACCAAAAGCCAGTGAGGATCCAGAGGAATGTCAAAATCTTTGTGCATAGATCTAATTCTTCTTTCCTTACTGTATTAGAGTTATTCAGAAAAACAAAACTAATAGGATAGATAGATGATAGATAGGTAGATAGACAGGAGATCTATTATACAAATTGGCTCATACAGTTATGGGGTCCAAAAGTCCCACAATCTGCCATCTACAAACTGAAAAAACAGAAAAGTGAGTGGTATAATTTAATCCTGGTCCAAAAGCTTAAAACCAGGGAGCTGTTGGCATAAGACCCAGAGTCCAAAGGCCTGGAGTTCCAGTGTCTGAGGGCAGGGAAGATGAATGTCCCAGCTCAAAAAGAGGGAATTTGCCCTTCAAAAAATTGGATGATGCTGACCGTAATTGGTGAGGGTGGATCTCTTTAGTCTATTGGATCAAATGCTAATCTCTCCTAGAAACAGCCTCACAGACACGCCAAGAAATAATTTTTACTAGCTATCTGGGAATCCCTTAAGCCAATCAAGTTGACACATAAAATTAACCATCACACTCACCTTTACAAGCTCATCAAATACACAGGCACCAACTTAGCAAAGGAAAGAGGGGAAAGGAAATGACTCTGACATGATGATTTACCTAAAAGAGACCATTTTAAACCAAAACAAACAAACAAAAATAACCAGAAAAAACTAAGACACCTTTAATTGGGTTGATCCTTCTCACTAGAACCCCCCCTTTAAAAAGTTCATGCCTAGATATCCACTGTCCTTGAAATCTCAAAATCCCTCTCCTGCCTGCTGTAGGTTTGCCTTCCATGTGCTGTCCTCCATTGAGAATATACTATTTGCCTTTATAACAATGAGAGATCTTACCCACAGGAATGTGTCCATACTTTACAGTCTCAACCAGCTAATCATGTCAGAATATATCACAATGCACCTTGTATCTATACAAGCTATACACGCACACAATATTGAAGAGTGGAATAGTTTCCTTGTACGTTGTTGTGTCAAAGCAAGAGAATAGGGAAGATAACTTTGACACTTATGTTGAGAAAAATGATAAGATACAAAGACTTGAGATAATAATTTAGGTAAGAAATGAACCAAGTCCATGAACGAAAATTTGACCAAATTTCCTAGGTGTTTATTAAGGTGATGTCAAGTTGAACGTGCTAACCATGTTTCTTGTTTAAGATCAAGTAAACTGGGGTGTTGTATGGAAACAAATTTGACAATAAATTATATTTAATATAAAAAATAAAATAAAATAAGATCAAGTAAACTGGAGTCCTTGCACACTGAGCGAGAAAACTAGGGTATAGGTAGGTGAAATAGTGCACCTCTGATTTCTACTTTGCTTCTTCCCAAGTGCCCAGCTGTAGCCTGAGAGCAGATAAAAAACTTTAGAAGGCAGCATTCATTATATAAGGATGATCTATGCTGTCTTCATCTTCTCTGCCTCTGCACAAGCATCACAGTTTTATGCCCCTATAGATCTTGAGAGCCTGAAATAATGAATAAGGACTACATTCAAGTTTATCATGAACAGAAGCAAATTATACCAAATCTTCATTAGATAATAATCATTCTAGCTGCGTAATATCATTTGACTGAATTTTTCTATTACAGTAGTCTATAGCATTCAACCAAAGGATAATTTAGGTTAAGTTGCCCCCTAGAGGTGGCTAGAAAAAAAATAAAATGTCAAGAAATAGTAAGGTAATGTCCAAATAGTGTTAGTAAGTAGAAAATGCAGAAATGGATAATAGAATCCTTGCACTTTACATATTCCCCCTTTTTCAGAACAAAGAATGGAGATAGGATTCTCTAATCATCTGTTATATATAAATATCTACTCAGATCGCTGAGATACAATTTAATCCTGTCCAAAAAAATTACCTTCTAGTAAATTTTATCACTCAGTAATTCAACTACAAATGAGATACTAGAGCATAAATAAAGACAACAATATTTTTTAAGAACAGTTAATTCTCCCAGAATTAATACTGATTTCTAAATATACACTTGATTTAACAAACTGCATATTGGTTTAACTTTTTTAATGTTGTTGATGTTTTTAAAGTTGTGTTTCTATATCTTTAAGAAACCCTTTGTATGTCACTTGACTTTACCCACAGATACAATTTAAAAATAGCTTTTAACCAAGGAAAACAGGGAGGATCCATAAGAGGTGTTGATGACCTGCTTTATGTGGTATTCATAATACAGCTGGAATTTTCAGGTAGGAATCCAGTGTGATCCTCACTCTTGATGAGAGTTCTAAGGGAAACAAAACCAGTTTAATGATCACTGAAAGCAGTGGGCCTCTGATACTGTTGACTAAAATTTAGAGCAGGAAGAGCCTGCAGAGGAAAATGGGTTTGGCTCAATTGCAATTACTGATATCTTCAGTCAAACAGCATTTACGTTTTGGGGGAAAAAATTAATACCAGGTATGAAAGAAGAGTTCAAAAGCTCAAGCTAAAATTAAAGAACGATCCAGGGAAAGCAGCATAAAGTTGATTTGAACGTGATGAATATTCAGAATCCAGAAAAAAAATAAGGCTCAGAGTTAATGAGCTGGGAGAAGGAACAGGGCTGGTAATTGACCATTTCTTGGGTAATGATTAATATATATATAAATGCGAATTTTACTAAATGAGAAATGTTCCCTCCTTTCACAGCATAATGGTTTTCATATTCTAAAAAAAAGATCTCTCCAAAGTTAACCACCTAAGGAACATTTCTTTAAAAATAAAAAATTCTGGGGTGCCTGGGTGTCTCAGTCGGTTAAGTGTCTGATTCTTGATTTCAGCTCAGGTCATGATCTCACAGTCGTGGGGATGACCTCCACATCAGTCTTGGAGCATGGAGTCTGCTTGGGATTCTCTCTCTCCCTCTCTCTGCCCCTCCCCCCACCCTGCACAGGTGCACACTCTCAAAATAAACATTTAAAATATATACTTAAAAATTAAATTAAATTAAATTTTAAAATTCTTACATATTAGAGGATATATTCTATTG
The DNA here is from genome assembly GCF_014898765.1 of Herpailurus yagouaroundi. Classification (NCBI taxonomy): domain Eukaryota; kingdom Metazoa; phylum Chordata; class Mammalia; order Carnivora; family Felidae; genus Herpailurus; species Herpailurus yagouaroundi. The sequence goes on along the minus strand of NW_024412394.1, from coordinate 45,821,014 downwards.
TGTTTCTACACAAGTATGTCAAACAGCTCAATAATTTTTTAAGATCAATTGCTTACCTGCACAATTTGTATCTGTCAGTTGGTGTCACATGACTAACACATTACTTAGTGTATAAAGTGGCTAGAGATTATATGAAAAATAATCCATGAATATTTAAAAATGAAAAATACATTCTGGTAATAATTGTTCTATTTAAATAACTTCAAATTACAAAGAACAGGGGCGCCTGGGTGGCGCAGTCGGTTAAGCGTCCGACTTCAGCCAGGTCACGATCTCACGGTCCGTGAGTTCGAGCCCCGCGTCAGGCTCTGGGCTGATGGCTCGGAGCCTGGAGCCTGTTTCCGATTCTGTGTCTCCCTCTCTCTCTGCCCCTCCCCCATTCATGCTCTGTCTCTGTCTGTCCCATAAATAAATAAAAACGTTGAAAAAAAAATTAAAAAAAAATTACAAAGAACATAAATTAATATAACTTATTCTACATATTTTAAAAATTCTAGATTTAGCTAAAATTAGAATTTGGTAGATGGCAAAACTTCCAGGCCTCACAGTTTATCATGACCATGTTTGTAGCCTAACTGTAAATTGTTTAAGTGGTACCTGGAAAATAAATCCCAACTAAAGGTTTCTTTCCAACTTTCTGCCATAATCTCTGCAAACTCCTTAAGAAGCTGCCACTTTGAGTTTACAAAGAGTTTTTGGGCTTCACTGTGGTAATCAAAATTTTTGTAGCTTTTAAAAACAAAAGATGTTTTTTTACTCATGTTATGTCAATTGCAGTTTAGCCAAGTACTCTGTTCCATATCTTCTCTTCTCTGACCCAGGCTGATAGAGCAGTCTCCATCTCAAACATTGCCAGTCAATGTCATAGGGGGAACAAAGTTCTTTACGGTCCCACATTGACTATTAAATGCTCTGGCCTTGAAGTAATACATATCACTTCTGTTCACAACTCATTGCATGGCTCTACCCAACCACAAGGGAACCAAGAAAAGCAATCCTGTCAAGAGGGAAGAAATAGAAATATCTGAGGAATAGCATTTATGACTCTTAGAGAAGCATCATTAGTTTCCTGCTATGACAAACAATGCTGGAAAGAATAACCTTGTACATCTATCATTTTGCAAGTATTTTCTATAAAATAAATTCACAGAAATGGGATTACTGGACCAAAAGTTGTACCTACTCATAATTTTGATAGATATTATCAAAGTTGCTTTAAATAGCAGCTTCTAAAATAATAAATAAATAAATAGCAACTTCTACAATCCATTTAAAACTGGACTTGCAAAATTTCAAATTATGCATGAATTTTTATTTTTTTTATTTTTATTTTTATTTTTTTTGGGGGGGGACAGAGAGAGACAGAGCATGAACGGGGGAGGGGCAGAGAGAGAGGGAGACACAGAATCGGAAACAGGCTCCAGGCTCCGAGCCATCAGCCCAGAGCCTGACGTGGGACTCGAACTCACGGACCGCGAGATCGTGACCTGGCTGAAGTCGGACGCTTAACCGACTGCGCCACCCAGGCGCCCCTATGCATGAATTTTTAAATACCTCAGCTGAATAAATCAACTAAATAAATGGATATAGGTACTGTGCACACAAATAGCTGTATTATGTGGCCACTTATAATAAATGTCACAAGATTTCTGGAATTGACACTCTGAGTTAGAGTTGTTCAGACCAGAGGGAATTACATCCAGCTACAATGACTCATCAAGGTTTCAGGGAGAAAGTGGGCTTTAAGTTCGGCTTTGCTTCCCCTGACACTCCTCTCCTTAAACCCTACAGCTATTATGAGGAAACATTTTGGAACCAGAGCACCTGACGTCAAATCCGAGCCCCACCACTTCAGTTCATCCTTGGCAAGATACTAAAATTCTTTCCATAAACCTTTGAATATATATCTTTCCATATATCTTTCCATAAACCTTTGAATGCTTTCTTTAGCAATCTTAAATGTTTGCTTTCTATGCCATCTTATAATGCTAATTGATGTTATAAATGACAGCATTCAATCACTGACTTTCTCAGTTACTTGAAGTCCAACCAGTAGCTGACTTCATGGCTATCTCCCTACTTACTTGTGATTGGAAGAGTAATTATTTCACAGGGTTGGGCTGACTAATGGATAAATGGCCAGGAATCATCTTGAGCGACAGACTTCTAGTTCTGTTGAAACTATAACACTGACTTTCCATCACCTCAAAAATAAACTATTTAAATTATAAGGTCTAGAACATCAGCCTCTGGAAGCCATTTTTTTTTTTGGCTGTGATTCAGGGGTTAGAAACTACAGCTGTCAATAACTTTATAGGTGATATAGAAAAAGATGACTGCATGGGGTAAAATGGTGATAGTCTGCTGAAGACTATAAACTGATACATTGACATCACTTGTGCTAGGGATCTCTCTGGAGCCTCTTTTCTATAAGAGGACTAATCCCATTCATGAGGGTTCGACATCCATGACCTAATTATCTCCCAAAGGTCCTACTTCTTAGTACTATCACCTTGGGTGTTAGGATTCAAAATACAAATTTGGGGAAAACACAAAATTTCAGACTATAGTAATTATCTCACAGTTTCTGTGGGTCAGAAATCTGGGAATGCCTTAGTTGTGTGGTTCTGGCCTGGTCTTTCATGAGTTTGGTTAGATTTAGTAAACTCATTTCAAGGGAAAACAAACCTACATACACTACAAAGGAGGCAAATTGTCAGTGGTTACTGCCTACGTTTCCTTAATAGGTGGGCCACACATGGAGCCAGACTTCCTAGACCCTATTTCCTCATATCTAACCCTCCTGCCATTGACAGCCCTGGAGGAAGTGAAGTTTAATCCTCATGCCCGTTCCTTGTCCTCAGGGAGCAGCCCATCCAGGTGCTGTACTTTCCCCAGGCCCCTCACCATTCTAACAAGCAAATATTTTTCCAGAAAAGAAAATGAGACTTTTGTGAAAGGAGAAACATCAGCTGAAATTAATAGTATCTTTTTACTCCCAAAGTGACTATCATAAGGGAAGACAGGAATTTATGAGCAATGTGGAGGATTCAGTGCATAAGTAGTCAATTGTGATGGCCATCCAACAAGACCATAGTGATTTACTGTTTGGGTTGAAAAAGGTATTATTTAAATATAGAGTGTCAAAATCAATAGTACAGTTTTACACTGCCTGCGAAGAATTCCAGCAGTCTCGATGAATGTATAAAGAAACACAGAAGAAAAGTTCTCCTATTGGATTTCTAGGCAAAAAGGATCTAGTTTTTAAAGCCAAGGACAATTTGCATAATATTAGGGGCCCCAGAACAAGCAGTAAAACTGAAAAGAAGAGTGCTTTAGTTAGATCCCAAACTGAACTCATGAAAAAGGGTAAATTACACTTGGCAAGTCATTTCTGTTGACAAAAGTAGAATTTTTTTTTTTTGAAGGAGAAAAGTGCTGTCAAGGAAAAACTTTGCCAAAGAAGAAAAAGCCATGCCAGACAGAATCATTCCCATTTAACTCCTTTGTTTGGCACCAATGGTACAGATGATTTAGAATAAAACTTCTTTCACCAGTTATATGAAAGAAAGTTCAGCCCTATGGTGGAGGACAAAAATAGTATTTCTGAATATTGGCTCAGTCACTGTTTTGTGCCAATTGTTGAAGATTACTTTGGTAAAAACAGGCATTATTAATCCTCATTGGTGTTCTGACCATCCAAATACCCTTGAAGATATGGATTCTGACATCAGAATGGTATTTATACGTATCCATCCATTCATTCACTCATTCTTTCAGTTACCAAAAATTGTTAAGAGCCTCCTATATGCTTTGTCACATAATGGGATTGGAGGATTCATCAGTGAATAAGACATTGCCCCTGGCCCTAAGACATGCAGAGCCTAGTGCAGGAAATAGACAAGTAACAGGCTAATAATATGTAGTGTGGTTACTTTGGGCTAGGGAAGTGATCAACCCAATCAGGCCCAACATCCCTTTCTATAATGTTTTATAATGCTCCCTGTATCATCCCGAAATAAAAGTTGTAGATAATATATCTTATCTGTTCTATACTTTTTTAAACATAAATATGCCCTAAATATAATTAATATAAGAGGGAAATAAAAGGAAGAAAGCTTATCATAAAAATAGATGTATTTAAATATGCAAATGTTCAGGTAAGACCACACTAGAAAACATTATTAATAAATTAGATGCTTGTATATTGCTTAGTGCGATGGACTGAATTGTGCACACACACCCAAAATATTTATATGTTAAAGCTCTAACTGCAATGTGACTGTATTTGGAGTAAGGACGTAATTTTTTTAATTTTTTTCTTTTGAATTTTTATTTATTTTTGAAGGAGAGAGAGAGACAGAGTGTGAACACGGGAGGAGCAGAGGGAAAGGGAAACAAAGAATCCAAAGTGGGCTCCAGGCTCTGAGCTGTCAGGACAGAGCGTGATGAAAGACTAGAACTCACAAGCCATGAGATCAAGACCTGAGCTGAGGTCAGATGCCTAACCATGTAGGCCACCCAGGTGTCCCCAGAGTAAGGAAGTAATTAAGATTACATGATGTCATAAGGGTGGGGCTCTGATCTAATAGGATTAGTGTACTTATAAGAGGAGATACCAGAGGGCTGGCTGCCTCTCTTTCTCTCCATCTTGTGAGGACACAGCAAAAAGGCACCCATCTATAAGCCAGAAAGAGAGCCCTGAGCAGAAACCAAATCCATTGGCACCTTGATCTTAGACTTTCCAGCCACCAGAACTGTGAAAAATAAATATCTACATTTAAGCCATCAGTTTATGGTATTTTTTTATGGCAGCCTGAACTAATACACTTAGAATTACCATGAAGGAAATAGGTACAAATGCAGACTGATTCAGGATGCCACATTTTCCTCAAAAACCACAGGCATCATTTTCTGAAATGAAGAAAAACTCATATGTAAGTTCCCAGCAAAAAAAAAAAAAACAGTATCATCCTCACCAGATTTACTTAGTAATTGCACTCCTAAAAATTCGGAGTTTATTTCAGTGATGCAAAAACTACATTGTGTTTATATGTAAAATGAGTTCTATTCTAGGCTAGGTATGAATAAACATGTTTTAATTACACAAATGTCCAGCAGGACCTTGAAAAAGCATACAAATGTAGGACAATTCTTCATTGTGTGAAACTGTCCCTTAAACTGCAAAAGGCCAGCATACTGGTCCCCCTCACACAAAATCCCAGTAACATCTCATCGTGACAACCAAAAACGTCTCCATTAATTGCAAACCATCCCTCAGGAGGCAGTACTGCCCCCACTTGGAACCCCATTCCAAGGTTTAATAAGAGGGACATTCAACACGGCCGTAGGGCCTTAGGAAAGACTAATGGGGAAAGTTACATCTTAACTGAGCCACTAGGAAGTGAGAATGAGTGCACAGTGGTGAAAGGGTTGAAGATGAAAAAGGGCACAGAATATTCAGGATACTACATGTATTTCAGTATGGCTGTGACAATAAGTCGTATTAATATTTACTCTTCTACTAAAAACATGAAGAAGAAGAATCAAGCCTAAATATCAAGTTTGAATGGCACATAAAAAGGAATTTCTGACTGCCTTCCAAAAGTTTATAGACACTATTAAGCAGGCAACGTTGCACAATCCTCAACTTAAAAATTTTACCAGAGAACACCAACAGGAAACTGACCTTTTAGGTCTAGAAATTATTTGGGTTTTTTATTAAATTAAACAGCAAAGAGTGGCAAGTCAAAGGTAATATTAGTATCTCTCTTCCTACTTCAATTGGCATTAGATTCATCACTTCTCTCACCTCCAGGGTGAAAGTTCCCTGCCCTTCTCATCAGAGCTGCTCTCTGAGCATCAGGCCGTAGACAAGAGGTCACGAGCTGGCAGTTTGCCACATCTGACCATAGGCAGATTTGTTTTCCCCACAGTATTACTGCTTAAGGATATTTTTTTCTAATTTTAATTATTTGCCAGTGCATAAAAATCTGGATTTCTAGCTTCTTTGAGGCTATCAGAAGAACTGGCAACTATGGGTCTTCATGTCCCCATGTCAACAAAGGAAGGGCTGGCCACTTTACATAGGGCACATGTGCTCTAGTTTTCTACTCTCCTCCTCCCTAATACCCAACACCTAAGTCTCGTATCAGTTGTCATTTGTCATCTGATTAGATAGTGTTTCTCTTACACTTACTGGCATAGGTTGAATGATAGCTCCCATAAAGATATTATCTGTGTCCTAATTCTCAGTACCTGTGCGCTACCTTCTTTAGAAAAAGGATCTTTGCAGATATCACTTAAGTTAAAGAATCTTGAGATTAAGAGATATCCTGAATTATCCAGGTGGGCCCTAACTCCATGAATAGTGTCTTTTTAAAAAAGAGACACACAGAGGAGACAAACAGAAGAGAAGACAGGAACACGGAGAAGTCAATGTGAAGACAGAGGTGGAGATTGGAATGATGTGTCCACAATCCAAGGAAGCTGAGAAATGGTGACAGCCACCAGAAGTGGCAAGAGGCAAGGGAGGTTCTCCTCTGGAGCCTTCTGAGGGAGTGAAGCCCTGCTGCCATCTTGATTTCACACTTGTGGCCTCCAGAACTGTGAGAAGAGTACATTTTTGTTTTTTAAGTCACTAAATTTGTGGTACATTGTTATGACAGCTCTTAGGTATCTCACAGGTAGTGGAAAAAGAGCTAATGATAAAGAATGCAGATTGCAAGCACATAATTAAAGTAAAAAATATAGATAATGTCTCCAAAAGAATGCATTCAGTAAGAGAAGAGGAAAAAAGGAAGAGATGAAACCCAAGTGCTAGCCATAAGGAATTCCTATTTTTAGGAAAGATGGGAAGACAACAAGCATATATCCAAGGATTTGGGGAAAGAACACCCTCATTTCTGTTGAGAGCTAACAGTATGAAATGGGGATGAAAACAGGATATAAATGAGTTCAAGTGCATTTAATGGGTTCAAGATATATAAGCCATTCATTTGAAGAGTTTGCCACCAAACAAAGGAAAAAAAACTTGATGAAAGTGTCTGGAAATGGCAGTAGTTTCACAGGAATGAGTGGTGTATTGGCTTTGACTTCTTATTTTTGTTTTGGGTTTTATTTTTCTTTTCTAAAATATATGAAAAATATGGTTGAAGGAAAAAGAAAAGTTTTCTTTACTCTTTTGTTTTTTACTCTCAGTCTGTGACAAATATAGGTAAATTTCAGACTTATAATTGAAGTGTGATCATTAAAATAATAGATTTTATCAAATCTTTCAAATCTTTGGGATATATTTTGTGCAATTGCTAATTGTAGTTAGAAATAAATATTACAAATAAAAACTAAATGTTCATTATTTACCAGTCGATTAGATATTATTTTCCTATTATTTTACAATAGATATTCAGAGGCAGTTAGTGAGTCGCATTATTTTTACCTACTATTTGTAATTAGAGAGATACCTACATAGTACAAATAAAGACATAATCTCCTTTGTTCCTCAATGTAGAAGATACTAAGGAAGGATTTGGAAAAGCACTATTATCTCGACCTAGTAATGCAGTTATATAAGTACAAAAATTTCTGAATCATAATTTAGGAATTATGTATATTAAATTTAACTTTGATAGCAATGCACATCTATTTGAGATTAGTAATAGTAGCTAATATTTAGTAAGTGTTTACTGTGTGTTAGGCCTTACACAAATTAATTCATTCAATTCCTCATAATAATTCTCTTAGGTAGATACAATTATCATTCTCATTTTACACTTGAGGAAAATTAAAGCACAGAGAGGTCAAGTATATTACCTAAACCACACCGCTAGCGAGTCTTAAAGCTTCCACCAAACTCTGGAGCAGTCTGGCTCCAGACTCTACACTAGCAACCACAAAGGTCTAAAATGAAAATCTTAAATGAAAATATAGTAATTTCATTTACTCAAATACAACAGCTACGAACTCATCCGGACACTGAAACTTTCATATTAGTTTATATGATCAAGTGGCTAGGACATTAGAATTAACAATATGCATTGGCTTTAGGATACATTGAATAAAATCAGTTATTTTAAGGTGGTTATGATTCATTACCCTTCTCAAAATGTTGACAACTCACCTCAGACTTTTGTCTATAAAAAAGGCAAGAAGAATTTCAAAGGAATAGAACCTCCTTAAAACATAATTCATTAAGACATGTATCATCTTGTAAGGGATTAATATCCAAAATATATAAAGAACTCATATAACTCAATAGCAAGAAAACAAACAATCCAATTTAAAAATGGGCAAAGGACCTGAATAGACATTTTTGCAAGAAGATATAAAAACGGTCAATAGGTGTATGAAAAGATGTCCAACAACATTAGTCTTTAGGGAAACACAAATCAAAACCACAATGAGATACCACCTCATGCCTGTTAGAATGGCCACCATGAAAAGACAAGAGATAACAAATGCTGGTGAGGACTGGAGAAAAAGGCCCCTCATGCACTGTTATCAGAACGTACATTGGCATAGCCACTATTGAAAACAATACAGAGGATCCTCAAAAAGTTAAAAATAGATCTACCATATGATCTAGCAATTCCCCTTCTGGGAATATATCCAAAGGAAACAAAAACTAACTTGAAAGGTATCTGCACCTCATGTTCATAGCAGCATTATTTTCAATAGTACTCAAGACATGGAAACAACCTAAGTGTCTATTGATGAATGAATGGGTAAAGAAATTATGGTTTATGTGTACAACGGAATGTCATTCAGTCATTTAAGAAAAAACGGGGGGGCACCTGGGTGGCTCAGTTGATTAAGCTTCCTACTTTTGATTTTGGCCAGGTCATGATCTCATGGTTCATGGGATGCAGCCCTGTGTCAGGCCCTGCATTGACAGTGCAGAGTGTGCGTGGGATTCTCCCTCATTCCCTGTACCCCCCCCCACACACACACACACACTTACTCATACAGGCTCTTTTGCACTCTTTCTCTCTCTCTCTCAAAATAAATAAATGAACTTAAAAAAAAAAAAAAGGAAATCCTGCCATTTGCAACAATGTGGATGGCACTTGAGGGCATTAAGTAAGTGAGACAAATCACACAGAGAAAGACAAATACTATATGATCTCACTTATATATGGAATCTCAAAAAATAACAACAACAACAAAAACTTATACAAAAATATCAGATTGGTGGTTACCCGAGATGGGGAGTATAGAGAAGGGGAATTGAAGGAAGGTGGTCAAAACATACAAAGATAAGTAGGTACTAGGGATGGAATGTACAACACGATGATTCTGGCTAACACTGCTGTATACCACATGGGAAAGTGGTTAAGCAAGTAAATTTAAGGTTATCATTACTAGGAGAATTCTTTTTTCCATCTCTTTTTATTGTATCCAAATGAGATGACGAATTCCCAAACCAGCCAGAGACCCAGCAAAAAAAGAGAACTACAGCCCAATGTCCCTGATGAATGTGGATGCAAAAATTCTCAACAAGATACGAGCAAATTGAATTCAACAGCATATAAAAAGAATTATTCACCATGATCAAGTGGGATTCATTCCTGGGATGCAGGGCTGGTTCGACATTTGCAAATCAATCAATGTGATGTCACATTAATAAAAGAAAAGATAAGAACCATATGATCCTGTCAATCGAGGCAGAAAAAGCATTTGACAAAATTCAGCATCCTTTCTTAATAAAAACCCTCTAGAAAGTCGGGATAGAAGGAACATACTTAACATCATAAAAGCCATTTATGAAAAGCCCACAGCTAATATCAGCCTCAATGGGGAAAAACTGAGAACTTTCCCCCTGAAATCAGAAACACAGCAGGGATGTCCACTCTCATTGCTGTTGTTTAACATAGTGTTGGAAGTTCTAGCATCAGCAATCAGACAACAAAAGGAAATCAAAGGCATCAAAATTGGCAAAGATGAAGTCAAGCTTTCACTTTTTGCAGATGGCATGATATTATACACGGAAAATTGGATAGACTCCATCAAAAGTCTGCTAGAACTGATACATGAATTCAGCAAAGTCGCAGGCTACAAAATCAATGTACAGAAATCAGCTGCATTCTTATACACTAATAATGAAGCAACAGAAAGACAAATAAAGAAACTGATCCCATTCACAATTGCACCAAGAATCATAAAATACCTAGAAATAAACCTAACCAAAGATGTAAAAGATCTGTATGCTGAAAACTATAGAAAGCTTATGAAGGAAATTGAAGAAGATATAAAGAAATGGAAAAACATTCCATGCTCATGGATTGGAAGAATAAATGCTGTTAAAATGTCACTACTACCCAAAGCTAGCTACACATTCAATGCACCAGCATTCTTCTCGAAGAATTGCACCAGCATTCTTCTCGAAGCTAGAACAAACAATCCCAAAATTTGTATGGAACCACAAAAGACCCTGAATAGCCAAAGTAATAATGAAGAAGATGAAAGCAGGAGGCATCACAATCCCAGACTTTAGCCTCTACTACCATGCTCAAGACAGCATGGTATTGGCGCAAAAACAGACACATAGACCAATGGAATAGAATAGAGACTCCAGAATTGGACCCACAAAAGTATGGCCAACTAATCTTTGACAAAGCAGGAAAGAATATCAAATGGAAAATAGACAATCTCTTTAACAAATGGTGCTAGGAGAATTGGACAGCAACATGCATAAGAATGAAACTAGACCACTCTCTTACACCATTCACAAAAATAAACTAAAAATGGATAAAGGGCCTGAATGTGAGACAGGAAACCATCAAAACCCTACAGGAGAAAGCAGGAAAAAACCTCTCTGACCTCAGCCACAGCAATTTCTTACTTGACACATCTCCAAAGGCAAGGGAATTAAAAGCAAAAATGAACTATTGGGACCTCATGAAGATAAAAAGCTTCTGCACTGCAAAGGAAACAACCAACAAAACTAAAAGGCAACCAACAGAATGGGAAAAGATATTTGCAAATGACATATCAGAAAAAGGGCTAGTATCCAATATCTATAAAGAACTCACCAAACTCCACACCCGAAAAACAAATAATCCAGTGAAGAAATGGGCAGAAAACATGAACAGACACTTCTCCAAAGAAGACATCCAGATGGCCAACAGGCACATGAAAAGATGCTGTTAATGATGTCGCTCCTCATCAGGGAAATACAAATAAAAACCACACTCAGATATCACTTCACGCCAGTCAGAGTGGCTAAAATAAACAAATTGGGAGACTATAGATGCTGGAGATGATGTGGAGAAACGGGAACCCAATTGCACTGTTGCTGGGAATGCAAACTGGTGAAGCCACTCTGGAAAACAGTGTGGAGGTTCCTCAAAAAATTAAAGTAGACCTACCTTATGACCCAGCAATAGCACTACTAGGAATTGATCCAAGGGATACAGGAGTGCTGATGCATAGGGGCACTTGTACCCCAATGTTTATAGCAGCACTTTCAACAATAGCCAAATTATGGAAAGAGCCTAAATGTCCATCAACTGATGAATGGATAAAGAAATTGTGGTTTTTATACACAATGGAATACTACGTGGCAATGAGAAACAATGAAATATGGCCCTTTGTAGCAACATGGATGAAACTGGAGAGTCTTATGCTAAGTGAAATAAGTCATGCAGAGAAAGACAGATACCATATGTTTTCATTCTTATGTGGATCCTGAGAAACTTAACAGACCATAGAGGAGAGGAAAAAAAAAAAAAAAAGGTTAGAGAGTGAGGGAGCCAAAACATAAGAGACTCTTAAAAACTGAGAACAAACTGAGGGTTGATGGGGGGTGGGTGATGGGTATTGAGGAGGGCACCTGTTGGGATGAGCACTGGGCGTTGTATGGAAACCAATTTGACAATAAATTTCATATTTAAAAAAATGAAATGATGAATAGTAACTAAACTTATTGTGGTAATATTTTCACAATATATATGTCAAACATTTAACCTAACCTGAAAATCATATGGTGATTTATGTCAATTATATCTCAATAAAACTGGGGGGGGGGG
>NW_024412394.1:45653714-45808978 GCF_014898765.1 Herpailurus yagouaroundi | reverse complement strand
TATAATATAATATAATATAATATAATATAATATAATATAATATAATAATATAATATATTTCTCATAGAAAGGGTTCTGCTATATTTGATGGGATTTAAATTCTGCCAATGGACAGGTATTTACAATTCAATAGATTCCTGCATTCAGCTAAGGATGGAATTTGGTCTGTGTATTTTAAATAGCATCCTGATGGATTATTTTCTTTGTAAGTTACAGAATGAGAGCAATTTTAAGTTCATAATTGTATCTAGCATGTGGTGATCCATTATCATCCTCTGAAAGCAGGCATGTGCTACTTAGCTTTTAAGAATTATGACAAAACTGATTACAAAACTGTGAACATTAATAGCCTTTATCAAATATTCAAATAATTGCAATTACTAAGATTAATGCCACAGCTAATAGCAATTAGCAGTGAAATAAATATTAAAACAGAAAACTTGGAAGAAATATAATGGTTTGTCAGACCAATTAGTTGCCAAGTCCTAGTGATTCTGTCATCATCGCCTCTATTACACTCCTGACTTTCTCTCCATTCCCTCTGCCAACTCTCTCAGTTGGGGTGCAGGACCTCAAAACTACCCCTGTCGAAAAGTGCACTAACTTCAACTGATTCTCCCAACATACTGACTACAAACTCCCCCTGCTGCAATCCATTTATACATAACTCCCAGAAAGCTTCCAGAACCACATTGCTTCAAGTTTATCACTTCCCTTCAGAGAACGCTTTCATATCATGCATTGCTTGCAGAATGAATGCCTAGTTCTCCAGTCTATCATACAGGCACTCAATGGACCCACCCTAGCAGAAATCTCAACCTTGTTTTTCACATTTACTCTTCCCTGATTCTTCACTCAAAAAAGCTTCCTCTTTTCTACATGGTCTAAACTTTCAACCTCTAGATCTTTGCTTATTATATCCTGTTACTTAGAATGCCTTTCCTTCTCTATCTCTAGAGTGCCCTCTCCGTATAAACCCAACTCAAGTTTGACCTTCTCCTTGAAGACATCCTTGATCTCACCATAAACTACTAATTTCTGCATCTGAAACTCATAGCATTTTATATCTACCTTTCCTATGAAACTTTGCCACCTGCTATCTTACATTATAGTTATTTATAAATGTCTGTAATTTACCCCAGAGAGAAGAAATTTTATTTGATTCATACATTCACTGCACAAATAGTTACTGAGCACCAACTTTCTGCCAAATACAGTTCTTGGTGCTGAGAACACTATGATGAATAACACAGACATGATTCTTATCCTTGTGGAGCTTAGAGATGAGTACTATAAAAAAACAAAAATAAGGTAATTGGATAGTTAATGACTGGGGAGGGACATGCCTCTTTTGAATAGGAGAATAGAAAGTAGAGATCAGTGGCACAAAAACAGACACTGAGATCAATGGAACAGAATAGAGAACCCAGAAATGGACCCACAAACGTATGGCCAACTAATCTTTGACGAAGCAGGAAAGAAAATCCAATGGAATAAAAACAGTCTCTTCAGCAAGTGGTGCTAAGAAAACTGGACAGCGACATGCAGAAAAATGAACCTGGACTACTTTCTTACACCATACACAAAAATAAACTCAAAAGGGATAAAGATCTAAATGTAAGACAAGAAGCCATCAAAATCCTCGAGGAAAAAGCAGGCAAAAACCTCTTTGATCTTGGCCACAGCAAGATGTTTTTACTCAACATATCTCCAGAGACAAGGGAAACCAAAGCAAAAATGAACTATTGGGACCTCATCAAAATAAAAAGCTTCTGCACAGTGAAGGAAACAATCAGCAAAACTGAAAGGCAACTGATGGAATAGGAGAAGATATTTGCAAACGACATATCAGATAAAGGGTTAGTATCCAAAATCTATAAAGAACTTATCAAACTCAACACCCAAAAAACAAGTAATCCAGTGAAGAAATGGGCAAAAGACATGAATAGACACTTCTCCAAAGAAGACATTCAGATGGCCAACTGACACACGAAAAAATGCTCAACATTACTCATCATCCAGGAAATACAAATCAAAACCACATGAAAGACCACCTCACACCAGTCAGATTGACTAACATTAACAACTCAGGCAACAACAGATGTTGGTGAGGATGCAGAGAAAGAGGATCTCTTTTGCACTGCTGGTAGGAATGCAAACTGGTGCAGCCACTCTGGAAAACACTTATGGAGATTCCTCAAAAAATTAAAAATAGAACTACCCTATGACCCAGCAATTGCACTACTAGGTATTTATCCAATGGATACAGGTGTGCTGTTTCGAAGGGACACATGCACCCCAATGTTTATGGCAGCACTATCAACAAGAGCCAAAGTACAGAAAGAGCCCAAATGTCCATCGATGGATGAATGGATAAAGAAGATGTGGTGTATATATACAATGGAGTATTACTCGGCAATCAAAAAGAATGAAATCCTGCCATTCACAACTACATGGATAGAACTAGAGGGTATTATGCTAAGTGAAATTAGTCAATCAGAGACAGACAAAAATTATATGACTTCACTCATATGAGGACTTTAAGACACAGAATAGATGAACACAGGGAAGGGAAGTAAAAATAATATAAAACCAGGGAGGGGACAAAACATAAGAGACTCTTAAATATGGAGAACAAACAGAGGGTTACTAGAAGGGTTGTGGGAGGGGGGATGAGCTAAATGGGTAAGGGGCATTAAGAAATCTACTCCTGAAATCATTGTTGCACTATATGATAATTAACTTGTATGTAAATTGAAAAAAAAGAAAAGAAAAAGAAAGTAGAGATCAGAAAGTGAGGGCACCCAGGTGCTAAGATCTGAGGTATGTGAAGAGAAAAATACAGGTGTGAAGTCTCTGAGGCAGTATTAAGGCATATCCCTGAGGCGTATCTGAGAAACTAAAAAAGAGTCAATTCAGTTGAACTATGAGCTGTGAGGAACAAGGGGGAGAATGGTGGGGTTGAGAAGAGATGTGGGTGGGGGCCAAGTCACAGAGGCCATGGAGAGGAGCTGGGGTTTTATTCAAAGTGCCACCAGAAGTCAATGACAGCTTGAAGTGGAGAAGTGATAGGATCTGATTTATGTAGTTTTTAAAATATTTATTTATTTTTAGAGAGAGAGTGTGTGTGTGCATGTGTGCATGCGTGCACACGTGAGCGAGGAGGGGCAGACAGGGAGCGAGATAATTCCAAGCGGGGAGCCCAACACTAGGATTGATCTCGTGAACCTGAGCCAAAAATCAAGAGTTGGATGCTTAACTGAGTAAGCCACCCAAGCACCCTTACATAATTTAATTTCACTTCCATTCAAACTATGCACAAGATTATGTGGAGGCAAGAAGAGAAACAGAAAAACCCCTCCTGGCTTGGCCTAGGGTTAGGATGGAAGAAACAGAGGTGAAGAGAGGCAGTCAGATTCAGGATATGTTTCAGAGATCCAGCTAACAGAACTTGTCAACAAATTAAATGCAGAGAATAAGAAAAAGAATCAAGAACATCTCCAAAGCTTTTGCCCTGATCAATAGAATAGGGTGGAAGTCCACTAATAGAGATCATAAAGGCTATGAGGGGTACGGGAGAGTTCCTTTGGACGTGTGGATTCTTAGACACCTGCTAAATGCTTCAACTGGAGACATTACACAGGCAATTAGATACAAAAGTCAAGAGCTCAGGGGAGAGGTCTGAAGTAAAGGTACAAATTTGATAGTCATGAGCATTTAAATGTTTTTAAAGGAAAACAGATGAGAACACTAAAGACAATATAAACAAAAAAGAGAAGTGGGGTGCTACAACATTTAAAGAAAATAATTCAGCAAAGAAGACTGAAAAGTGGCCAATTAGCTGGCAGTAACATGAGGAGAGGAGTCAGTCACAGGTGCCAAACGAGAAAAGTGGTTCAGGGATGAGGCCAACTGGACAGAATGCTAAGAAGTTAGATAAGTTAAGCACAAAGAGACCATTAGCAGTATCACCCTTAGAGCTACTAACAGGGCGCTTAGCAAGCCGCACTCTGACATTTCTCCAGCTGGCTGTGGGGCAAGGAATCCTCAAGGCCAAAAGATACACCAACAAGATCCACATCCTTCTAGATGACATATGCATACCCTGAACCCCAGAACTCCCTGACTATATAGTCTCAAGCCCACTTTCAAGGCCTGCTTTGGCTCCTTCCCCAGGTCTGCTCTAAGAGCTAACTGAACCACTGTGCACACTCATTGGCCCATGGAGTAGCCAAGGGATGACTGATTGCAGGGGGTGAGGTCATAGCTGTAATTTGTGAACTGAGGAGTCCATTCTCATGCATGCAAGGTCACTTAAAGTATGTATTAATCTCCTAGGGCTTCCATAACAAATTACCAGAAATTTTGTGATCTACAGTAGAAATTTATCTTCTCACTCACTGGGAGCCAGAAGTCCAAAACCAAGGTGTCATAGGTTTGGTTTCTTCTGAAGGCTGAGGGAGAATGTGTCCCATGCCTATATCCCAGGTTTTGGTGGCTGCCAGGAACCCTTAGCATTCCTTGGCTTGTAGCTGCATAACCTCAATCTCTGCTTCTGTCTTCACATGGCCTTCTCCCCTGTGTTACTGAGTCACTATATAAAATCTCCCTCTCTTTTTTCCTCCGGTCATTGGATTTAGGGACTACCTGAATCCAGAATGATCTCATCTCGAAATCCTTAACTAAATCACATCTACAAAGACCCTATTTCCAAATAAGACCACATACACAGGTACTAGAGATTAATACCTGGACATATCTTTTGGAGGAACACTAATCAAGTCATGAAAAGGTGCAAGATATGATCAGGAAGAAAAGGAGGTGTCAGGGGATAGTTGTTCCTATGTTGCCATATTCCACCATGAAACTATGAAGAGTGTGAGAATTTGAGATCCAAACTTGATTTTCTAGGTCATAAAGTTATATTTGTCAAGATAAGAGAATGGAACATATTTTTTAAGCAGTCTGTTAACTTGATTTACAACTACTTAGTTATATGGTTTAGAGATCACTATTTGAACGCTTGCCCTGGACCTTGAAAAAGTTAGGGATGGTTCTAACCATTGGAAAATATGAAGCTTAAAAGTTCTCAACTAGCCTTGGCCCCTTCTTTCTCTGTCATAATTGCCTGTCAAAACTCCAACTCTAATTAGATCCCACTCTCTGATGAGAACTTGCTCATTTTACCACCAAGTCTGTCATCAGTGACCTAAATGACAGAAACCTGACTGGAATGGGCTGGTAAAAGGAGGTGAGGTGAGAAAGTATAGAGTGTGACTAGAGACTAAGTATTATCTCAATTAAGTTAACTGTGAAAGAGAAGAGAAACAGGAAGTTAATGGGAAGAGGGTGTGAAGAGCAGCGTTTTTAGTTTTGTTTTAAGATGGGAATTATGTTTACATGTTTGTATATTGATGAGGATAATCAGTAGAGGGGGAGAAATTAGCAATGGAGGAGAGAGAAAGAAAAATCACCAAGTCTTTTTGTAGGTGAAAGCATGTGATTCCTAAAACACAAGAGAGGATGGCCTCAGACATGTACATGGAAAGTTTATTTACTAGAACAGAAGTTAATGGAGAGTTTATGTGCTCATATACAAACCGGTAGACTTGGTGGTAAAATGAGCAAATTCTCACCAAAGAGTGGGATCTATTCAGAGTTGCAGTTTTGACAGGCAAATATGACAGAAAGAGAAGGGACCAAAGCTTGTTGAGAGCTTTTACAGAAGTGATTACAGTGATGGATCTTGGGATCTTGGGATCTAGGCTGAACAAGCAAGGGAGGCCATGAGGAGGGAGTGAACAGTAAGATGGGGTTACAGGAGGGTGACAACGGGGTGAGAGTGGGGTGAGAGATCAACACTGAAGTCATACAGGAATGGTTTAGCTGGTGTTTGGAGTTCTGTATTAAGCTTTTACAATGAAATATCAATTATTATTGTTATCACTTTATATCCTTAGACACTTCAGAGATATGACCTCATTATCATCACCCCCCCCCCCAGCTGAGAGGAAGCAAAGTGGATAATAACCATTGTTGAGTTCCACTGTACTCTAAAATCTACCACTGGGTATCATGCAGCTTCTGTGAAATAGTGCTCTTTGGAGGTTAGCAGAAGAATGAGATAAAGTAGAAATACTGTGTACAATTGCCCAGGGGAGCCTACCTGAGGAGCTAAATGGGGGCTGGATTCCAGCCCAAGCTCCACACACCAAATCCTGCAAGGGGGGCCCAGAAAGAAGGGCTAGCACTATAAGGGATAGTGATAGCCTGTTAATAGAGATTCTTTGAACTTCTTGTAGACTTTGTTTCTAGCCCAGTGAGAAAGAAGTGGTAACAGAAGTGACCAGAGAAAATAATACACCTGGACTTCAGCTACCAGTCTTTAACACACTAGACTCATTACAACTCACTTCCTGCATAGAAGACTCAGAAAAGTAGTACTTCTGAATGCCAGGGTTGATCTTCCCTCAGTTACCTCTCAATCCAACTGAGGACAACCATGTCCTTTATCAGCCATGTAAATGTTTATTTTACCAAATATCTATATCCCAGAGCCTTTGTAATGAAAGATATAGTTCATAACTCTTATAATATCCCCTACAGGATTGAAAAGAAAAAGTAAGAGAAATAAAAAATGAAATATATTATGACCAGAAGGATATTGATCATACTTCAATTTTATAAAAATGTTTCACAGTAGTGGCCATCCAGGCAGTCATGAAATATATGTACTTACAAATGTATCTGATTTCCTTCTATCTCCCCTCACCATTTCTTGTGGAACCTCAGAGAAAAAATTAGCTACTTCATAAGGCAAAAGAGAATCTTCCCAGTATCTCCTGGAATAATTTGTGCTTTTAAATTTGGGGCAGGAACAGTGGCATCTACTAGCTCAGAAATTCCCTACAAGCCTGATACCACAGAGAAGTGAGAAAGAAGGAAGTATGGGGGCTTAATCTCCTCTGTCAATTTCCATAGAATTATGTACCTTTGGCACAGTGTCAAGAGTCAGCCTGGATCTTTTGCTGATATCAATGTGTGTCAGGCCACAGAAGACCAAGATGTATATTGACATATATTCAAATTATTCCATGCATGCATATTCAAATTATCAATCAATGCACTACTCTCACTTTGCTTTATACAAAATGAAATGATACTTCTGTCCTCTCTCTGTAAAATGCCACATACACACTTGCCTCTTAGCAGTGTGCTGAGAGATTCTGGAGAAGAATCACACTTTGCAGAGGATTGGTGCCACTCCAAACCCATGATCTCTGACTGCAGCTTAGCTCCCAGCTCCTGCTGTCTTTCTCATGTTCTATTCAGCTTCCTTCTATACTTCTCTCAGCAGCTAATCCAAACCTCTACTTTTCCCAAACCTTCTTTCCTTTCACTCTCAGCCAATCGCTTCACTTTCTACACAGGAAGAAAAAAATAAGAAAAAATAAATCCCATAAATACTCCCTCCATGTCTCACTGTTACCTATGCCCATTCTTCCTTCTTTCTTGATGCACTAGAAGGGTCACTCTTACAGCCTGAGTTGATCCAATCTCCTTTATTCTACAGAAGATTGAATCCTTCTAGCCTACTTAGGGTTAAAATTATGCGATAATTTCCATAATTCTCTCTTCCACTATATCTCCTACCTCTCCCTCTCTGCTGGCTCTGTGCCTTCAGGAGATGAATATGTTCAAATCTTTCACCTTCTCCCAATACACTCCATTACCCCCAATAGAAAAAGAAAATTCTTCCACTCCAGAGTTTGTAGACTAGTGTCCATGGTCTTCAGAAGCCTCCTGAAATTGTATTCAATATTCTGTTATTGTATATGCACATTTTTTGCATCTTTATAAAAAAAAAGATTGGTGATTTTCCTCAGAGTCTCAAAAAGGCTGGTAACCTAAAAATGGTATGAATTTTTTGTGTTTGGTATAAGAAAGTAGTCCAGGTTCATTCTTCTGCATGTTGAATTTTGTTCTTTATTTGAAAAAAGTTTCTATTTAAGAATAATTTCTTCTCTCTAGAGCTCTCTAAAATACAAATCTTCTTGTGTCACCCCCCCAATTAAAATACTTCAATAGCACCCCATTAGCTTCAAGTTACGATCCAAACAACTTTGGCATAGCCTGATCTGACACCTGCTAACCTCTTCTGAGCATTTATGAAATGTCCAGGTTTCACCACTAGTGAACTGCAGGGCAGGAATTCAAACATCTCTTTGAATTCAAAGCCCATGTCTTAAGTAAAATGACTTACAGAAAATGGCTTATGTTTGGTTAAAGTCATCCCCTTAATAGGACCAATCCTTCAGTAATGAATGAAAGGCATTTTCTCAGCCTTATTTAGGGTGGGTACTCTACTTTTGACTCTACTTTTATTCTATCGCCAGGAAGGAGAGCAGGCTGTTTTGAGTTTCTAAATATGGTTCTCTTTAATGGATTTTCAAGTTCTTTTTAATGAGCCCTCAAATTCTGTTGTAGGAGAAATTGAGGAATGGAACCCACTTTAAGGGATTAAAAGAAAAAAAAAAAAAAAACCTCCCGTATAGATTAAATATAGAGAAAGAAAGAGGAAGGAAGGGAAGAATAGAGAGAGAAGTGCATACGAAAAAACTGAAGAAATCTGAGTGAGATCAGTGCATTGTATCAATGTCAATATCGTAGTTGTGATATTATACAGTAGTTTTGTAAGAAGTTACTATTGGGGAAAACTTGGGAAAGGGTAAAAAGGATCTCCCTCTACTACATATTTCAACTATATATCTAATGTAAATCAACTACTGTCTCAAAATAAAACATTTAATTTAAAAAGCCAACACCAGGGTGCCTAAGTGGCTCAGTTGGTTAAGTGTGCCCTCAGCTCAGGTCATGATCTCACAGTTTGTGGGTTCGAGTCCCACATTGGGCTCTGTGCTGATGGCTCAGAGGCTGGAGCCCACTTCAAATTCTGTGTCTCCCTCTCTCTCTGCCCCTTCCCCACTCGTGTTCTGTCTCTCTCAAAAACAAATAAACATTTAAAAAATTAAAATTAAACAAAAATAAAAATAATAAGCCAACACTAACACCTAGGGTAGGTCCTAGGGAATAAAAATGGAAATAGTGGGGTACCTGCATGACTCAGTGGGTTGAACACCCAACTTCAGCTCAGATCACAATCTCAATTTGTGAGTTGGAGCCCCACAACAGGCTTGCTGCTGTCAGCACAAAGCCCACTTCCAATCCTCTGTCCAACTCTCTGCCCCTCCCCACTTGTGCGCTCTCTCTCTCTCTCTCTCTCTCTCTCTCTCTAATATAAATAAAACATTTAAAAAATGGAAATAAGTGTTTTCAGTTTCTCCACTGAGCACAGGCTTGAACCTGCTCTCACTCGGCATCTCTGATGTAGTGGAACCTCAGGGAGAAATCACTCAATGAGGTGTCTAAGGTGACTGGGCACAAAGTTATGTGGCCTTGGGCACCTGGTCATGAAGCCCCTGCACTACAGAGATTTACTTGGTTTACCTGGTTTGAGGATGTGTCTACTTCAGATTAAAAGCTGATGTGAGGGCAAAAGGTATACAGGAATTTCCTACACTATCTTTTTATAACAGTGATAAGTTGAATAGTATCCCCCCAGGAAATCATGTCCACCAGAACCTCAGAATATGAACTTATTTAGAAATAGTCTTTGAAGATGGAATTAAATTAAGGATATCAAGAAGAGATCATTCTGAATTTAGAGTAGGTCCTAAGTCTTAGGACTAGTATCCTTCTAAGAAGAGAAGAGTAAAGTGACACAGAGAGTAGGCATGTGACATTGGAGGCAGAGACTGGACTTACATTACCACAAACCAAGGAACACCAGGTGCCACTAGAAGCTGGAAGAAACAAGGAGGGATTTTCCCCTAAAGCCTTCAAGTCAGTATGGCTCTGCTGACACCTTGATTTTGGACTTCTGGCCTCCAAAACTGTGAAACCATAAATTTCTGTTGTTGTAAGCTGCCAAATTTGTTGTAATTTGTTACAGCATCCAGGAAACAAATACAGCAACATCCATAAATCTAAAATTATTCTTAAATAGAAACTTTTTTCAAATAAAGAACAAAATTCAACATGCAGAAGAATGAACCTGGACTACTTTCTTATACCAAACACAAAAATAAACTCAAAATGGATGAAAGACCTAAATGTAAGACAGGAAGCCATCAAAATCCTAGAGGAGAAAACAGGCAATGACCTCTTTGATCTCAGCTGCAGCAACTTCTTACTTGACATGTCTCCAGACATGAAGAAAGGGAAGGGAAACAAAAGCAAAAATGAACTATTGGGACCTCATCAGGATAGAAAGCTTCTGGACAGTGAAGGAAACAATCAACAAAACTAAAAGGGAATCAATGAGATGGGAGAAGATATTTGCAAATGACATACCAGATAAAGGGTTAGTATCCAAAATCTATAAAGAATTTATCAAACCCAACATCCAAAAAAGAAATAATCCAGTTAAGAAATGGGTAAAAGACATGAATGGACACTTTTCCAGAGAAGACATCCAGATGGCTAACAGACACATGAAAAAATGCTCAACATCACTCATCATCAGGGAAATACAAATCAAAACCACATTAAGATACCAGCTCACCTGTGAGAATGGCCAATATGAACAACTCAAGCAACAACTGATGTTGACAAGGATGTGAAGAGAGGGGAACACTTTTGCACTGTTGGTGAGAATGCAAACTGGTGCAGCTGTTATGGAAAAGCATATGGAGCTTCCTCAAAAAAAAAAAATTAAAAATAGAACTACCCTACGACCCAGCAATTGCACTACTAGGTATTTATCCAAAGGATACAAAAATGCTGGTTCAAAGGGGCACATGCACCCCAATGCTTATAACAGCACTATTGATAATAGCCAAAGTATGGAAAGAGCTCATATGCCCACCAACTGATGAGGGGATAAAGAAGATGTGGTACATATATACAATGGAATATTACTTGGTGATCAAAAAGAATGAAATTTTACCATTGCAACAACATGGATGGAATTAGAGTGTGTTATGCTAAGTGAAATAAGTCAGTGAAAGACAAATATCATATGATTTCACTCATGTGGAATTTAAGATACAAAACAGATGAACATAATGCAAGGAAAGCAAAAAGAAGATGAAAATAGAGAGGAAGACAAATCATAAGGGACTCTTAAATACAGAGAACAAATGGATGGTTGCTGAGCAGGTGTTGGGTTGGAAGTTTCAAAATGGGTGAGGGGCATTAGAAGGACACTTGTCGGGATGAGCACTGGGTGTTATATGCAAGTGATGAATCACTAAATTCTATTCCTGAAACCATTATTACGCTATATGTTAACTAACTTGGGTTTAAATTTGTTTTAAAACGAAGAGGGGAAAAAAGGACTGTTTTGAGGTATGATAGGTCACCAGCATCACAGGGCCTACCCTGCAGAGAAAAAAGTCAGGAGCAGAAGGAGATCTTGTACTATAGGGGTGGGGAGAAAATAAGGCAATCCAATGAGGGACTGATTGGAACTAGGGTCTTTGTGGTCCAGAAATAGCCAAACTGAGTGGGGGTTCAGGACAGAACTCCAGACAGATCAACTGTTTTCTTAAACAGTTGACATGGCAAAATCAGCAGAAAGCAATCGTAGTATCAGGACCAATGGGGTGGGAAGAGGGGATGGGAATAAAGAAAAGAGTTCGGCTCCTAAGGAGGTAATTAAGGTTAAATGAAGTCATAAGGGAAGTGCCTTGATATGATAGAATTAGTGTCCTTATTAGAAGAGACACCAGGGGGGCTTGCTCTCTCCCTCTCTCTCTCTTTCTGTGTGTGTGTGTGTGTGTGTGTGTGTGTGTGTGTGTGTGTGTATCTATCTGTCTATCTATCTATCTATCTATCTATCTATCTATCTATCTATCTATCTCCCTGTACTTGAGCATAGAGGAAAGGCCATGAGACACAGGGTGAGAAGGCAACTATTTACAAGCCAGGAAGGGAGCTCTCAACAGAAATCGAATCCTACCAAACCTTGATCTTGGACTTTCAGCTTCTAGAACTGTGAGCAAATACATTTCTGTTGTTTTAAGCATCAAACTATCTATCTGTGGTATTTTCTTAAGGCAACTCAAGCAGGCTAATATAAGCACAGAGTGAACCCTAATGGAAACTATGAACATTAATTACTGGTAATTGTCAATATTGGTTTGTCAATTATAACAAATATACCACACCAATGAAAAATGTTAATAATAGGAAAACTCTGGATGTTAACTAGACTTATTGTGATGATCATTTTGCAATATATGTAAATATCAAATTATTACTCTGTATATCTGAAATTAATATAGTGTTATGTGTCAATAATATCTCAAATTAAGAAATAATAATAGTAAAAACTCATTAAGTGGTGGGGGATATATGGGAACTCTACTTTTTACTCAATTTTTCTGTAAACCCAATGACTTCTGGTAAAAAAAGAAAATCTATTAATTACAAAAACACTTTAACAGAGAACTTTTGTGACTTTTACTATACAGCATGTGTTTCATAGAGATTAGAATCTAACCATATCACCATAAATTGATAGTTATTAGTGTGCATGTTCATTAAAAGTACTTATCTTTTAGTCTTTAATTAAAATATAATTTTGCTGACAAGAAGGAAACTGCTAAAGTATTTATGTTTTAAAATATTAGTATCAAAGGACATCTGGGTGGCTTAGTTGGTTGAGCATCCAACTCTTGATTTTGGCTCAGGTCATGATCCCAGGATCATGGGATTGAGCCCCACATAAGGCTCCATGCTAAGCATGGGATATTAATAAAATATTAGTATCAGTCAGGGTTCAATCTGAAAAGCAAAACGATAGCCCTTCTACCCCCACCCCATAATAAAGAACTATCCAGTTCAAAATCCTGCGAGTTTTGTTAATTTCCAAAATTAACATTTTGGACAGATAATTCTTTGTGTGTGTTAGGCATGTGGGCGGGGGACATACTGACTTGTACACTGTAGGGTATTTAGCCATATATCTGAATTCTCCCAAAAGGATGCCAACAGCAACCCTCATGCCTGCACCACTAGTCCTTCCTCTCCCTCATTCCCATCAAGACAATAAAAAATGTCTCCAGAGACCACCAAATGTCCCATGGGGTCCAAAATTGCCCTCTGTTGAAAACCACTTGTATGAATGGATTTGATTTAGGGATTGTAAGAGCTGGTTAAGTAGACTCTGGAAAGGCTAATGTCACCAAACCTGATAAAGGAGCTTGAAGTCCACATGGCAGGCAGTCAGGAAGGGAAGATGGGAGATAGTGGGGATGAGCAAGAACAAAGTGAACACACATCTGTCAGAGTCAGAGAAACTGAAAGAGGACCTGGGGGCAGGTAGAACAGTTGCAGTTTCAACAATGTGAACCAGCATCGTGGCAAAGTGTGTGAGCTATAAAATGGTTACTGCTGCATTTACACTCTATCAATCTTACACAAGAAGATCTCTTGTGGCCTACCCTAACAGGAAGTATACAGGAAAGAAATTCTGGGAAATGTAGTTCAGCCTAGTCAACACATTACAAAGCCAGCATAAAAATACTCTCATTTTAATGTTATAAAATGAAAATATTCAAAGCTGACCAAGTAATTTCATCATAGATTTTATCTTTTATTTTCAAATGATCTTCAAAGAAAAATATATAAATACTCTGGTGAATCTGCAGGGACTTTCAACAAACTATATATTTTCTATAAAATACTAATTCTGTTCAGCTTATAACCAAATTCTGTCTCATATATTACCTACATTGTGGCCATATATAAATCAGACTTTTAAAATCAATTGAAAACTCAATATAAAACCTGTGGAATATTTATAATTTATAGTATATATACTATACATATATATCTGTATATATATAGAGTATTTAGCTATATATCTATACACACACACACACACACACACACACACACACATATATATATATACACACACACACACACACACACACACAGTTTATAGCTGGTAATGACAAGGAGGACTAACATTAAAACATAATCTAAATGAATTTCTTATTTGCTCCCATCCTTCCCCCTCTCTGCTAAATATCTAACTTTATGTCTTCAAGGTAATCTTGAATGGCCCATATATACATAATGCATTTGCTATTGATTTTCTCATTCCCAACTAATCAGTTCAGAATCTATCTGCCAGAGTCTGAAAGTGTCCTTGCTGGGACTGGTTACAGACTCTTCCTTGTGAATGATCATGTAGATTAGGAAACATGAAGTATGCCTTCTGTCTGATATTAAAAATCTAGGTAATTCAGGATGTTTTCTCATAATGATCTATTTAGAATATGAAAAGATAAAACAAAACTCCTGCAAATAACAGCACAATTTCTCTTACTGCTCCTTTGCTAGGTTTCCAAGAAAATAGGGACTGGGGGATTATTGGAAAACAACTCAGAAGATATTATCATACTTGTTCAATAGTCTTTGTGAGGATGTCCCTATCTGAATCAGACTTGGACTGGGGACTGCCTGACTCCCATTGGGTGGACATCCATGGGCTAAACAATGCCTCCTCTAAGATCCTATGAGCCAAATGGTCCTGCCCTCCTGTTACCCTGGAGCCTTAGGGGTCCTGGCCACTAGAAGGATGTGTTGTGACCCAGCAACATATTTTATAGTGATACAGATCTATCTCTATCAAAATCATATCTTTAGCTGTCAGTGAGACTGTAAACTCTCACATAAAAGTATAAAAAAGAATTCCAAATGTACATGTACTCATCTCCTTAGCCACAGGAAGGAAATCATTTCTCCTTAAGAATTTCCAGGAAGAATCAGGGGTATTTTCACTAGCCAGCGAGTCACCCCTGATTTACAGTTAGCCACTACAAATGGCCAGGCCAACAACCCACAGCTTCAAGCTTCAAGAGTCTTTCAGAGGCATCACTCTGAGATGGAACTCTTCTCTCACCATCAGTGTCCAAAATTATTCTATTGTGGGTAGAATCAGAACACCACTGCTCACAAGAGATGGCACTGATGCTTATGCAACATATAGAGGCCATTCTTTCTGTATTACACTCAGTTAAGTGTCCCACAATAAACTCTCTTGAGTCTCAAAGTTAGTATTTCATTACAATTAATGCGGTATCTCAGTAATTGTGCTAGCAATTAGTAACACAACCACTTTCTCCTGGGATACATAGACCAAGGTTTGACCTCTACGTTGTGGCTGGAACCTCTTCAAGATGTGTGTGTTGTTCCTAAGCATGACCTAACTTGTCAGACATCCTCCTCTCTTCTAATGAATTCTTTCTCAAGGCCTTCACCATGTTCTCTACAATCTAAGACTTTCATTGGCAGCCCTCTCTCTTGACTTGCTCAAAATGTGTCTGAATCTTTATTGAATGGTAGGGTTCACATCTTTTCCCTAGAAGGAACTCAGCTTATGTAAATGGATAAAAGGTGAAGAGCCATGTCCCCTAATTTCACTCACCTGTCTATTTGAACCCCAGACAATACAACCTGTTACACTTCTTTTTATTTATAACACTCTTCTTCAACAAATGCCAGTAATGGGGATCCATAAATAGAATCTAGTTTACTACTAAGGAATTATTTAAGAGTAGATAAAAATAGAATCTCATGACAAGACATGTTTCCTGCCATTATTTCCATGTATGTGACCTTCCATTCCCTCTTCATCTATAAAATTGGGGTAATGATAATAATAATGCCTAGCTCACAGACTTGTTGTAAGGATTAAATAAGTTAATATGTGTAAGCTAATTAGAGAAATGCCTGATATGGGAAAAGTGAACAATAAATGTTTCCTGCAATTATTGTTGTCAAAGTAATAATAGAAAGGAAGAAAAAAAATTTTAAGGAGCTCCTGAGTGGCTCAGTCAGTTGAACATCTGACTCTTGATTTCGGCTTTGGTCATGATCCCAGGTCCATGGGATCGAGCCCCGTGTCAGGCTCTGCACTGAGCATGGAAGCCTGCTTGAGAATCTCTCTCTCTCCCTCTGCCCCTCTCCTCTGCTCATGCTCTCTCTCTCTTTCTAAACAATAAGAAGAAGAAGAAGAAGAAGAAGAAGAAGAAGAAGAAGAAGAAAGACAGGCAGGCAGGCTGAGAAGGAGCAGATTCTGTGGGACATCTGGACACAGGGCTCCTTGGTCCCTAAAACCACTACATTAAGTTCCTTGGGCTCATATAATTTACACTTAGTCTGTACAATATCAAACATTATTTAGCTGCAAACATTATAAGGCCTGGATACCTTAGTAAATCTTTTGCTGAGAATAAGTATGATAAAGCCCATTTTTTCAGAACTGAAACAAGTAAAATTCAAACAGCCAAAAGTTTCTCTCCTTGTGTATTTTATACTCTAAGCTTTGTCAGAACAAGTAAAATTCAAATAGCCAAAAGTTTCTCTCCTTGTGTATTTTATACTCTATGCTTTGTCAGAAAGCATGCTAAGTTGATAGGTGGAGATTTTCTGTGGAGCAAAAAATAAGCAAATGTGGGAAGTCTGGGCGGCTCAGTCAGTTGAGCATCTGACTCTTGATTTCAGCTTAGGTCATGATCTCACGGTTCATGAGTTTGAGCCCCAGATCAGGCTCCATGCTGATGGTGTGGATGGAGCCTGCTTAGAATTCTCTCTCTCCTTCTCTCTCTACTCCTCCAACACGTGCTTTCTCTCTCTCAAAATAAATAAATACTTGAAAAAAATAAGGCAAATGTGGCAAAATGTTAACAAACTTTAAATCTAGATGATAGGCATATAGGTATTCATTATTCTATTACTGCAACTTTTCTGTATGGTTAAAATTTTTCATAATAAGCAGAGAAATGACAAACTTTAAAGTATATGTTATAGTTACTAAAAATCTGGGCTAATATTTATGGCTTTTATATCTATAACATTGTACACTGCTAACTGATAACCAATAACCCTTAGACACTGTAAACATTTTTAAATATGCCTCCTGAATCATCGAAGATTAGTGATGTTTAAATTTTAAAAATAAAAGTAAAATTAATAGACAAGTTTGATTTTTTTAACACTGTTTAAACAGCAAAGAATTGGAAACCTCAAGTCTATCAATAGAGAACAGGATAAATAAATTATGGTACATCCATAAAATGCAATATTACATATTCTTTAAGAATAAATAAGCACTATATATGCTCATATGACAAGAATGCCAAGATATTTTGTTAAATGAAAAAAGAAAGGAATAGAGAAATGTATATGGAATACATTGCTTGCCTAAGAAAAAGAAAAAAAACTTTTATCTGTACATATAATTCTTATATGTACATTTAATAGCTTAAAAAGGATATCCAAGATTGGGTAAATTGGAAGAAATTGGGGGCTGAGAAATAAAAGTAAGAGGAAGACTTTTAGAATAGATTCTTGAAAGCTTTTGAATTTTATGCTAAGTCACTGTATCACCTGTTTTTAAAATAAATGAAGCAAACATTTTAAAATAAATATTTAAAATAAAATAAAAAGTGGGAGCCTGTGTGGCTCTGTCATTAAACATCTGACTTCGGCTCAGGTCATGATCTCACAGTTCATGAGTTCGAGTCCCACATCGGATGAGCCAGAGCCCTGCTTCGGATGAGCCACACACATCTCTCTCTCTCTCTCTCTCTCTCTCTCTCTCCTCCACCCCCCCCACCCCTCCTAGGATTCTCTCTCTGACCCTCCCTCACTTGCGCCCTCTCTCTCAAAATAAAATGAAAATAAAATAAGCAGTAAAATAAGATAGGTGAGCAGCATATTTTAATCCGTACTTGGGAAAGTTACAAACAACATGAAACTAATACCCAAATGAACAAGTATCAGGATATCACAAAACTGGCAAAACCCATCCATTCTTTTTGCATAAAGGTGGACAATTAACAGATCACTTTGTAAGGAAAGCCTGGGATGAAGACTAAAATTACTTTACTCAGTTAAGTAATAAAATCACCAAGATCCTTGCCCATTCTCAAGATCTCAGGGGGTTCTTGATACACGGGTTTCCTTCAGGAGCACAAGAAAGTCTTCAGAGTGGTGATCTGACTTTGCACATTTCATATCACACCATAGCTCAGGGTTAGCTCTGGCTAGAGAACACGGACTCAAATCCAGTTCCAATACCACCTAGTCTTACTATATTGTCAACTCCAAACCCAACATTTTAGATTCCATTTTCCTTCAAATTTTAGCAATTTTTCAGTCATTTTCCTTATTTATTTATTTGCTTATTTGTTTATGCCAGACACAATCTTCGGTTAATAAAGAAATTTTTTAGAACCTAAAGTTCAAATTCAGATATTTGTTTTACTCCCATTCTGGTCAAAATTTTGAGTACCACAACTCTGTCATGTGCAATTTCACCCACTGACAAAGTAATAATCCTTGGTCCTAACTCACCTGGGGAGATTTCAGTCTTTATATGGCCCATATTTATTTAGCTATGTAGTAGCATAGCTGTGCTAATTTCCAAAGACCCCTATCTCCTGGTATTCCCACCCTTATGGAATCCCCTTCCATTGAGTGTAGAAGGAATTAGATTCATTTTCTAACATAATATAGCAGAAAGATGTTACTTCAGTCATTAGGTTATAAAAAGACCATGGCCTCCATCTTAAGGATTCTATCTTTCTTCCACTTAGATCCACTTGGCCAGGAGGGAAGCCAACTGTCACACTGTGAGGCTGCTCTGTGGAGAGGCCCATGTGAGTGAGCTTGGAAGCAAATACTTCAGTCCCAGCTGAGCCTTGAGATTACTGCAGTCTTGACCAAGAGCTTGACTGCCATCTTGTGAGAGACCTTGAGCAAAAGGCACCCTACTAAACTGTTCCCAAATTCCTGACCCTCAGAAATTATGAGATAATAAATGATTGTTATTTTAAGCTACTATGTTTTGGGGCAATTAGGCAGCAATAGAAAACTAATACATGCCAAAATTATTAGAGCTGCAATTTAAATAAACTGATGCAATACCTGATAATCAGTTCTCTAAAATACAGTAAATCTGTTGTCCAACAAATAAACAACAAAGAGTAGATGATTCGTATGTTGATTGTGTGTTAGGTGATTGGAAACCTTACTTAATTCAATAATTAATAAAATAATAATCACATTTAAAAATAATTAAGACCTTGGAATGACTCATCAAAAAAGTGAAATATTGTTTTACCATAGCAAGTTTGCATATCTTATATTCTGTGTGTGAAAATCTTTTTATAACATTAACATATTAAGAATCTCTGTATTTGCATAAGCATAATTACTAATTCCCAGTTCTACCAGATAATAAACAGTTTACTAAACTTTAAATTCAATTTGTAGGTTGAAATTTTATTTCAGTCATAATTCCCTCAAATCAGTGCCTGAAACAGCACTTGATATAAAGAATGAGGCATGAGTGCCCTCTTGTGATAGAATAGACATTTAAATGAATTGATAAATACTTCTCAACTGCATATGAAATAACTTGAACCAAATCATTTCACAAACACAAAATGCCCTTTATTGCCAGGCCAATTTGTATCAGTATTTTTAAATGTGGGGAGGACAAGTACATGAAGAACTGGTTAATGTCAATAGACAATATGAATAAATCACACTAAAATTCCATTCCTTCAATTGTTCTTGTAGCTCCAACAAAAGCTGAGTATGATAGAGGCTCTTTAAACTGATCATACTTAAGTGTCTGACAAATGTTCTCCATTCCTGCTTAGTGACTAGACAGGATCCCAGAACGAGAAAGAGTCAAAGGACCACGCAGGTAGGTTCCAGTATGTCTCCACTCTGACTTTCACTGGGTAAGGTGTTTACTTCCTAAGGGTCATTGTTGGATCTTGAACATACTTATGTCAACTGTATTTCCATTCAAATTACATACTTAAATTAAATAATATCCAAAATAATGTTTTATTTATTAAAAGAAAAAGGATGTGTTATGAAGTAAAAGATAACTAAGTTGAACACTTTGGACTTCAGAAGAAGTAATCAAGAAAAAACTGGGGGGTGCTGGGTGGCTCAATTGGTTAAGCAGCTGACTATGGCTCAGATCATGATCTCATGGTTCATGGATTCAAGCCCTGCATCAGGCTTTGTGCTGATAGCTCAGAGCATGAAGCCTGTTTCAGATTCTGTGTCTCCCTCTCTCTCTCCCCCTCCCCACTCACAGTCTATCTCTGTTTCTCTCTCTCTCTCTCTCTCTCTCTCTCTCTCTCTCTCTCTCTTTCTCTCTCTCAAAAATGAATACACATTAAAAAAAATTCAAAGTAAAAAGGAAAAACTTTGGAATTGTACACGAGTAAGAAAACTATAAAAATTAAGAATAAAAGTCATAAAAACCTACAGGTATTCTAAAATCAACAGCACCAAACCATCAGCAGACTACTTGAACAATAACTGTTAATAAAGGCTTTGGCCCCAAATCAAAAGACTGGTACAATATTCATTTTTATATTTTAAACTAAAATAAAATATTTTAGATACATGTTATTCTTTGAATGATCCTCTACTTAAAATTTTTTTTTTATTCACTCAACCTGAATGGTTTTTTTCCAAATGCTCATATGTTATATATATATTTAGATGAAAACTTTTATGGAATATGTATATGGCCAGATTCTAAAATGAATTTGGGTCTGTATGACCTGAAATACAAGAAATATGTCTGTCATTAAATATCACAAAATGAATCCCACAGCATATTAAAAAATCATTCCCCATGATCAAGTAGGATTTATACCTGGGATACAAGGATGGTTCAACATATATTTATCAACCAATATAATACATAACATTAATAGAATTAAAGAAAAGAATTGTGATCATGTGATGCCAGAAAATGCATTTGACAAAATTCAACATCTATTCATAATAAAAACTCTTTAAAAATTAGGCATAGAAGGAATATATCTCGACATAAGAAAGGCCATAAATGCAAAGAAGTCAAACTTTCACTTTTCACAGATGACATGATGCTCTACATGGAAAACCTGAAAGACAACACCAAAAGGCTGCTAGAATTGATACATGAATTCAGCAAAGTTTCAGGATACAAAAATCAATGTACAGATATTGGTTGCATTTCCATACACCAATAATTAAGCAAGAGAAATAGAAATCAAGAAATCGATCCTATTTACAATTGCACCAAGAACCATAAAATACCTAGGAATAAACCTAACCAAAGATGTAAAAGATCTGCATGCTAAAAACTATAAAAAACTTAAGAAGGAAATTTAAAAAAACTTAAAGAAATGGAAAAACATTTCATGCTAATGGATTGGAAGAAGAAATACTGTTAAAATGTATTTTAACAAAGCAAACTACACATTCAATGCAATCCCAATCAAAATTGCACCAGCATTCTTCTCAAAGCTAGAACAAACAATCCTAAAATTTGTATGGAATCACAAAAGACCCTGAATAGCCAAAGTAATACTGAAGAAGAAAACCAAAGCAGGAAGTATCACAATCCCAGACTTTAGCTTCTATTACAAGGCTGTAATCATCAAGACAGTATAGTATTGGAACAAAAACAGGCACATAGACTGATGTAATAGAATAGAGAACCCAGAATTGGACCTACAAATGTATGGTCAACTAATCTTTGACAAAGCAGGAAAGAGTATATAGTGGAAAAAAGACAGTCTCTTTAGCAAATGGTGCTGGGAGAACTGGACAGGAACATGCAGAAGAATGAAACTGAACCACTCTCTTACACCACACACAAAAATAAACTCAAAATGGATGAAGGACCTGAATGTGAGACAGGAAACCATCAAAACCCTAGAGGAGAGGGGAGGAGCCAAGATGGCAAAACAGCATGCAAGTTTTTTCTGTGTCTCACATCCATGAAATACAGCCAGACAAACACTGAACCATCCTACACACCTAGAAAACTGATTGGAGGATTAACACAACAATCTGCACAACCTGAACCACAGAATTCAGCAGGTATGCGGCACAGAGAGCTGAACCTGGGGAGAGAGAAGCCATGAAAGGCTTTTTCGGGCAGAGAGGATGGAGACTGGGGAGGGGGTGGAATATGGGAAAAACACCCCTTCCCGAAAGCAGCTAGAGAGAAAGTGGAAAATTGGAAACAGCTGCAGGAGCTAAACTAAAAAGGGAGAAAGGAGAAAGGAGAAAGGAGAGGGTTTAAATTCCATTAAGACTGTAAACAGGGGGAGAGCAAAGGCTGCACTCCACAGGTTGACAACCGGCGGTGCTCTGGTGGGAAGGGCAAATCCCCAGGAAGAGAGTGGGGTCCGGGAGGTTCTCAGGCCACATGGGGAAAAGCGGTTCCACTGCTGGAAGGACATTTGGTAGAGACTGTTGAAGCCACCTGGTCCCAGCAGACCCCAGAGTATGGCCACATTTGCTGGTGTTGTAACAAGGTCATTAAGGGTGAGGCCTGGTGCCAGATGTGTGTAGTGATTTTCCATAATCCCTGAAATGCTGCTGCTACACTGTCTTGAGAACTTTTTCTGGGGCAGGCTGGCACCTGGCCGCAGTCTCGGGTCACCAGCAACAACAGGGTCCAGTAAGTGTTCCTGGTGCAGCCAATATTCGGCCATTGCTCAGTGAGACCCTCCCACAGAGGGGAGGAACAGGTCAGAGCCGCAGTCCTTCGAAAGTAAGAGGCCACGGAAAACAGCCGCATCTGAGACAAAATTTGGGAGAGAGGTACTGCCTGGGGCCTGGTCACGGAGAGTTAAAAAGCAGAGAGTGGACAAGAGCTGAAGACAGAAGATGGGTGCACAACTGCTGATCCGTGAGAACAGACTGGGTAGCTGGGTGGTGCCCTTTCCACCACTCCCGCACATGGGTATACCCACCTAGGAGCTCCACAACAATACACCCCAGTAGGCTAGCAGTGCCATTTAGTGGAGAGCAGAGCTGTTACACTGAGCCCCACCCAATTGGGCCAACTTCGCTCTTCAAGAACACAAGTCTCACCGCCAGCTTAATTTATGGACTAAAAAGAGCTACAGAGACTGACCTCTAGGGGAAAACAAAGGAATTTCAGTCCTACTTTGATCGGTTAGCAGGTTCCTCTAATCTATTTTTTTCTTTACCTTTTTTTTCTTGTTTCTTTACTCTTTTACAATTCTTTTCTTTTTCTTGAATACAGGAAGAGAAAAATTCATTTTTATTTTCAATTTATATTACAAATATCTTTCTTTAATTTTTATTACTATAGTTTTCAGTTTTGTGTAAATTTTCTCAAATTCTACTTTACTTCCTTCATTTTATTTTAGTCTACTTCAGTGTATTCACCTTTTCAAATTTTCAAACAATTTCCCTTTTCTTGTTTTTGCTCTTTTTTGTTTCTTTTCTTTTTCTTGAATGTAGAAAGAGTACAACTTCATTATTGACTTTCAATTTCTATTAAAAATATTCTTATTTAATTTTCCTTACTAAACTTTCTGCTTCTAGGTAAATTTTTTCAAACAATATTCTATTTCCATAATTTTATTTTAGTCTATTGCAGTGTATCCCCTTTTTCAAATTTTCAATCAATTTCATTTTTCCTTGCTTTTTTCCCTTTCTTTTTTTCTTTTTTCTCTTTTGCATTTCTTTTTTCTTAAATACAGAAAATGAAAAATTAGTTTTTTAAATTTTTATTAATATTTTTCTTTATTTTTTTTCTACTATATTCTTTATTTTGTGTACAGTTTTACAAATTCTATTTTACCCCCATCATCTCATTTTACTCTATTTCAGTGTATTCACTTTTTAAAATTCTCAAACGATTTCCTTTTTTTTCTCCCCCCTTGTATTTTTCTCTAATCTGTCAAAACACTTTCAACACCCAGACCAAAACACACCTAGAATCTAGCATCATCTATTCTATTTGTGTGTGTGTGTTTTTAATTTTTAATTTTAATCTTTTTTAATTTCAATTTTTCTACCTCATTAATTCCTTTTCTCCCTTCAAAATGACAAAACGAAGAAATTCACCCCCAAAAAAAGAGGATGAAGAAACAACAGCCAGGGGTGTAACCAACACAGATACAAGCCAAAATGTCTGAACCAGAATTTAGAATCACAATAATAAGAATACTAGCTGGAGTCAAAAATAGGTCAGAATCCCTTTCTGCAGAGATAAAAGAAGTAAAAACTAGTCAGGATGAAATAAAAAATGCTATAACTGAGCTGCAATCACGGATGGATGCCGCGGTGACAAAGACGGATGAAGCAGAACAGAGAATCAGTGATTAGAGGACAAACATAGGAGAATAATGAAGCAGAAAAAAAGAGGGAGATTAAAGCAAAAGAGCACGATTTTAAGAATTAGAGAAATCAGTGACTCATTAAAAAGGAACAACACCAGAATCATAGGGGTCCCAGAACAGGAAAAGAGAGAAATAGAGGTAGGAGGGTTATGTGAGCAAATCTAAGTGGAAAATTTTTCTAACCCGGGGAAAGACACAGACATCAAAATCCAAAAGCACAGAGGACCCCCATTACATTCAACAAAAACCGACCATCAACAAGGCATATCATAGTCAAATTCACAAAATACTCAGGCAAGGAGAGAATCATCAAAGCAGCAAGGGGAAAAAAAAGCCCCTAACCTACAAGGGAAGACAGATCAAGTTTGCAGCAGACCTACCCACAGAAACTTGGCAGGCCAGAAAGGAGCGGCAGGATATATTCAGTGTGCTGTATCAGAAAAATATGCAGCCAAGAATTCTTTATCCAGCAAAGCTGTCATTCAAAATAGAAAGAGACATCAAAAGTTTCCCAGACAAACAAAAATTAAAGGAGTTTGTAACCACTAAACCAGCCCTGCAAGAAATTTTAAGGGGGACTTTCTGAGGGGAGAAAAGATGAAAATACATATATATAAATAAATAAGTACAAAAAACAACAAAAGATTAGAAAGGACCAGAGAACACCACCAGAAACTCCAACTCTTCAAGCAGCATAATGGCAATAAATTCATATCTTTCAGGACTCACTCTAAACGTCAATGGAATCAATGCTCCAATCAAAAAACATAGGGTAACAGAATGGATAAGAAAACAAGACCCATCTATATGCTGTTTACAAGAGACCCACTTTAGACCTAAAGACACCTTCAGATTGAAAATAAGGGGATGGAAAACCATCTATCATACTAATGGTCAACAAAAGAAAGCCCGAGTAGCCATACTTATATCACACAATCTACACTTTAATATAAAGACTGTAACAAGAGATGCAGAAGGGCATTATATCATAATCAAGGGGTCTATAGACCAAGAAGACCTAACACTTGTAAACATTTATGAGCCAAATGTGCAAGCACCCAAATATATAAATCAATTAATCACAAACATAAAGAAACTCATCCATAGTAATACCATAATAGTACGAGACTTCAACACCCCACTCGCAGCAATGGAAAGGTCATCTAATCAAAAAATCAACAAGGAAACAATGGCTTTGAATGGCACACTGGAGCAGATGGACTTAACAGCTATATTCAGAACATTTCATCTTAAAGCAGCAGAATATACATTCTACTCCAGTGCACATGGAATGTTCTCCAGAATAGACCATATACTGGGACACAAATCAGCCCTAAGTAAGTACAAAAAGATCGAGATCATCCTGTGCATATTTTCAGACCACATCGCTATGAAACTCAAAATCAACCACAAGAAAAAATTTGGAAAGGTAACAAGTACTTGGAGACTGAAGCACATCCTACTAAAGAATGAATGGGTGAACCCAGCAGTTAAAGAGGAAATTAAAAAGTGTATGGAAGTCAATGAAAATGATAACACCACAACCCAAAACCTCTGGGACACAGCAAAGGGGTCATAAGAGGAAAGTATATAGCAATCCAGACCTTCCTAAAGAAGGAAGAAAGATCTCAGATACACAACCTAACCTTACACCTTAAGGAGCTGGAAAAACAACATCAAAAAGAAAAAAAGAAAAAGAAAAAGAAAAAAAACCCAAACCAGCAGAAGACAGGAAATAATAAAGATTAGAGCACAAATTAATGCTATCGAAACCAAAAAAAAAACAGTAGAACAGATCAATGAAACCAGAAGCTGGTTCTTTGGAAGAATTAACAAAATTGATAAACCACTAGCCAGTTTGATCAAGAAGAAAAAGAAAAGGACCCATGGAAATAAAATCAAGAATGAAAGAGGAGAAATCACAACCAACACAACAGAAATAAAAACAATAATAAGAGAATATTATGAGCAATTATATGCCAATAAAAAGGGCAATCTGGAAGAAATGGACAAATTCCTAGCAACATATACACTACCAAAACTGAAACAAGAAGAAAGAGAAAATTTGAACAGACCCGTAACCAGTAAGGAAATCGATTTAGTAATCAAAAATCTGCCAAAAAACAAGAGTCCAGGGCCAGAAAGCTTTCCAGGGGAATCCTACCAAACATTTAAAAAACGAGTTAGGGGCGCCTGGGTGGCGCAGTCGGTTAAGCGTCCGACTTCAGCCAGGTCACGATCTCGCAGTCCGTGAGTTCGAGCCCCGCGTCGGGCTCTGGGCTGATGGCTCAGAGCCTGGAGCCTGTTTCCGATTCTGTGTCTCCCTCTCTCTCTGCCCCTCGCCCGTTCATGCTCTGTCTCTCTCTGTCCCAAAAATAAATAAACGTTGAAAAAAAAATTAAAAAAAAAAAAACAAAAACGAGTTAACCCCTATTCTCTTCAAACTTTCCAAAAAACAGAAATTAAAGGAAAACTTCCAAACTCTTTCTATGAAGCCAGCATTACCCTCATTCCAAAACCAGACAGAGACCCCACTAAAAAACGAGAACTATAGACCAATTTCCCTGATGAATATGGATGCAAGAAATCCTCAACAAGATATTGGCCAACCAGATCCAAAAATACATTAAAAAAATTATTCACCATGACCAAGAGGGATTTATACCCGGGATGCAGGGCTGGTTCAAAATCCGCAATCAATTAACGTGATTCATCACATCGTTAAAAGAAAGGACAAGAACCATATGATCCTCTCAACAGATGCAGAGAAAGCATTTGACAAAATACTGCATCCTTTCTTGATACAAACCCTCAAGAAAGTAGGGATAGAAGGAGCATACATCAAGATCATAAAAGCCATATATGAGTGACCCAATGCTAATATCATCCTCAATGGGGAAAAACTGAGAGCTTTCTCCCTAAGGTCAGGAACAAGACAGGGATGTCCACTCTCGCCACTGTTATTAAACATAGTATTGGAGGTCTTAGCCTCTGCAATCAGACAACACAAGGAAATAAAAGGCATCCAAATCAGCCAGGACGAGGTCAAACGTTCACTCTTTGCAGATGACAGGATACTCTATATGGAAAACCAAAAACATTCCACCAAAAAACTGCTAGAATTGATTCATGAATTCAGCAAAGTTGCAGGATATAAAATCAATGCACAGAAATCAGTTGCATTTCTATACACGAACAATGAAGCAACAGAAAGAGAAATCAAGGAATCAATCCCATTTACAATTGCACCAAAAACCATAAAATATCTAGGAATAAATCTAACCAAAGAGGTGAAAATCTATACACTGAAAACTATAGAAAGCTGATGAATGAAATTGAAGAAGACACAAAAAAGTGGAAAAAGATTCCATGCTCCTTGATAGGAAGAACAAATATTGTTAAAATGTCAATACTACCCAAAGCAATCTACATATTCAATGCAATCCCTATCAAAATAACACCAGTATTCTTCACTGAGCTAGAACAAATAATCCTGAAATTTGTATAGAACCTGAAAACATCCTGAATAGCCAAAGCAATCTAGAATAAGAAAACCAAAGCAGGAAACATCACAATCCCAGACTTCAAGTTATAGTACAAAGCTGTAATCATCAAGACAGTATGGTACTGGTACAAGAACAGACACGCAGATCAATGGAACAGAATGGAGAAGCCAGAAATGGACCCACAAACGTATGGCCAACTAAACTTTGACAAAGCAGGAAAGAATATCCAATAGAATAAAGACAGTCTCTTCAGCAAGTGGTGCTGGAAAAACTGGACATCAACATGCATAAGAATGATTCTGGACCACTTTCTTACACCATACACAAAAATAAACTCAAAGTGGATGAAAGGCCTCAATGTAAGACAGGAAGCCATCAAAATCCTTGAGGAAAAAGCAGGCAAAAACCTTTTGACCTTGCCCGCAACAACTTCTTACTCAACACGTCTCCGGAGGCAAGGGAAACAAAAGGAAAAATGAACTACTGGGACCTTATCAAAATAAAAAGCTTCTGCACAGCAAAGGAAACAATCAGCAAAACTAAAAGGCAACCGACAGAATGGGAGAAGATATTTGCAAATGACATATCAGATAAAGGGTTAGCATCCAAAATCTATAAAGAACTTATCAACCTCAACACCCAAAGAATAAATAATCCAGTGAAGAAAGGGGCAAAAGACATGAATAGACACTTCTCCAAGGAAGACATCCAGATGGCCAACCGACACATGAGAAAATGCTCAACATCACTCATCACCAGGAAAATACAAATCAAAACCACAATGAGATACCACCTTACTCCTGTCAGAATGGCCAACATTAACAACTCAGGCAACAACAGATGTTGGCGAGGATGCAGAGAAAGAGGATCTCTTTTGCACTGCTGGTGGCAATGCA
Source organism: Herpailurus yagouaroundi (assembly GCF_014898765.1). Classification (NCBI taxonomy): domain Eukaryota; kingdom Metazoa; phylum Chordata; class Mammalia; order Carnivora; family Felidae; genus Herpailurus; species Herpailurus yagouaroundi. The sequence continues at coordinate 45,780,310 of NW_024412394.1, read as the reverse complement.
AGCTGGTGCAGCCACTCTGGAAAACAGTATGGAGGTTCCTCAAAAAACCTCCAGCAATTGTACTACTAGGCATTTATCACAGGATACAGGTGTGCTGTTTCGAAGGGACACATGCACCCCCATGTTTATAGCAGCACTATCAACAAGAGCCAGAGTATGGAAAGAGCTCAAATATCCATCGATGGATGAATGGATAGAGAAGAAGTGTTATATATATACAATGGAGTATTACTTGGCAATCAGAAAGAATGAAATCTTTCCATTGGCAACTATGTGGATGGAACTGGAGAGTATTATCCTAAGGGAAATTAGTCAGTCAGAGAAAGACAAAAATCATCTGACTTCACTCATATGAGGACTTTAAGAGACAAGCCAGATGAACATAAAGGAAGAGAAACAAAAATAATAAAAACAGGGAGGGGGACAAAACAGACGAGACTCATAAATATGGAGAACACAATGAGGGTTAGTGGAGAGGTTGTGGGAGGGGGGATGGGCTAAATGGGTAAGGGGCATTAAGGAATCCAGTCCTGAAATCATTGTTTCACTATATGCTAACTAATTTGGATGTAAATTTTAAAAAATGAAAAAATTAAATTTAGAAAAAAACCCTAGAGGAAAAAGCAGGAAAAAACCTCTCTGACCTCAGCCACAGCAATTTCTTAACTTGACACATCTCCAAAGGTAAGGGAATTAAAAGCAAAAATGACCTATTGGGACCTCATGAAGATAAAAAGCTTCTGCACTGCAAAGGAAATAATCAACAAAACTAAAAGGCAACCGATGGAATGGGAAAAGATATTTGCAAGTGACATATCAGATAAAGGGCTAGTGTCTAAAATCAATAAAGACCTCACCAAACTCCACACCCAAAAAAACAAAGAATCCAGTGAAGAAATGGGCAGAAGATATGAATAGACACTTCTCCAAAGAAGACATCCAAATGGCCAACAGACACATAAAAAGATGCTCAACATAGGTCATCATCAGGGAAATATAAATCAAAACCACACTGAGATACTACCTCACACTGGGTCAGAGTGACTAAAATTAACAACTGAGGTAACAACAGATGTTGGTGAGGATTTGGAGAAATGGGAATGCTCTTGCACTGATGGTGGGAATACAAACTGGTGCAGCTGCTCTGGAAAACAATGTGGAGGTTCCTCAAAAAATTAAAAATAGAATTATCCTACAAACCAGCAATAACACTTTTAGGAATTTATTCAAAGGATACAGGAGTGCTGATGCATAGGGGCACATGCACACCAAGTTTACAGCAGTGCTATTAACACCAGCCAAATTATGGAAAGAGCCCAAATGTACATCATGATGAATGGATAAAGAAGATGTGGTTTATATCTACAATGGAATACTACTTGCCAATGAGAAAGCATGAAATCTTGCCATTTGCAACAACGTGGACAGAACTGGAGGGTATTATGTTAAGTGAAATAAGTCAGTTAGAGTAAGACAGATATCATACATTTTCCCTCATATGTGGAATTTGAGAAACTTAACAGAAGACCATGAGGGAAGGGAAGGGGGAAAAATAGTTTCAAACAGAGAGGGAGGCAAACCATAAGAGACTCTTAAATACAGAGAACAACCTGAGGGTTTATGGGGGCGCGGGGAATGGGTGATGAAAATTGAGGAGGACATTTGTTGGGATGAGCACTTGGTGTTGTATGTAAGCAATGAACCATGGGAATCTACCTCCAAAACCAAGAGCACATTGTACACACTGTATGTTAGCCAATTTGACGATAAATTATATATTTTTTAAAAAGGCCATATATGACAAGCCCACAGCTAACATCCTACTCAATAGTAAAGGGATGAAAACTTTAAGATGGAAATGAGACAAGGGTGTCCACTCTCACAACTACTATTCAACATAGTACTGGAAGTTCTAGCTGCAGAAATTAGGCCAGAAAAGATATCAGAATTAGAAAGGAAAAAGTAAAGTTGCCTTGATTCGCACATTACATGACTTTATATATAGAAAATCCTAAAGATTCAGCCGAAAAACAAAACAAAAACAAGAGAAAAACAAAAAAAATCTGTTAAACCTAATTAATGAATTCAGTACAGTTGTGAAATATAACATTAACATACAACAATCAACAAGCAACAATTTCTACACATAGAAATAAAATTTCTGAAAAAGCAATAAAGAAATTGATCCTATTTACAACATCATCAAATACAATAAAACACTTAGTAATAAATTTAAGGAGATAAAAGATCTCTACAAGACAATGTCTACAAGACATTGATGAAGTAAACTGAAGAAAACACAAGTAAATGGAAAGGTATCCTGTGTTCATGGATTTAAAGTATTAATATTGTTAAAATGTCAATACTACTGAAAGCCATCTATAGATTCAGTGCAATCCACATCAATATTCCAATGGCATTTTTTACAGAAGTAGACAAAATGCTCCTAAAATTTATATGGCACCATAAAAGACCCTAGAAAGCCAAATAAATTCTAAGAAAGAAGAACAAAGGAGGAAGCATCACACTTCCTGATTTCAAGCTATACTATAAAGGTATAGTCACCAAAACTGTATACTACTGGCATAAAACAGACCCAAATAGGCCAACGGAACAGAATCAGTAGCCCAAAAATAAACCCAAACATATACAATCAACTAATATTTGACAAGGGAATCAAGAGTCCTCAATGGGGAAATGCCTAGGTGGCTAAGTTGGTTGAACATCCAACTCTTCACTTCAGCTCAGCTCAACCCCAGTGTTGTGGGATTGAGCCCTACCTCTCTGCTCTCAGTCTCTCTCTCCTAAAAAAAAAAAAAAAAAAAAAAAAAAAACAGTAATAATACTCAATTCTCTTCAATAATGGTGCTGGGATAACTGGATATTCACATGTAAAGGAATAAACTAGACTCATATCTTCCACCACTTACAAAAATTAACTTGATGGGGTGCCTGGGTGCCTCAGTTGGTTGAGCTGTCTCTGTCTTTTAAAAAAAAATACTCAATTCTCTTCAATAATGGTGCTGGAATAATTGGATATTCACATGTAAAAAAATTAAACTGGACCCATATCTTATACCACTTGCAAATAGTAACTTGATGGGGTGCTTGGGTGGCTCAGTAAGTTGAGCATCTGACTCTTTTTTTTTTAATATGAAATTTATTGTCAAATTGGTTTCCATACAACACCCAGTGCTCATCACAACAGGTGCCCTCTTCAATGCCCATCACCCACTTTCCCTTTCCTCCCACCCCCCATCAACCCTCAGTTTATTCTCAGTTTTTAAGAGTCTCTTATGATTTGGCTCCCTCCCTCTCTAACTTTTTTTTTCCTTCCCCTCCCCCATGGTCTTCTGTTAAATTTCTCAGAATCCACATAACAGTGAAAACATATGGTATTGGTCTTTCTCTGTATGACTTACTTCACTTAGCATAACACTCTCCAGTTCCATCCACGTTGCTACAAAAGGCCATATTTCATTCTTTCTCATTGCCAAGTAGTATTCCATTGTATATATAAACCACATCTTCTTTATCCATTCATCAGTTGATGGACACTTAAGCTCTTTCCATAATTTGGCTATTGTTGAAAGTGCTGCTATAAACATTGGGGTACAAGTGCCCTTATGCATCAGCACTCCTGTATCCCTTGGGTAAATTCCTAGCAGTGCTATTGCTGGGTCATAGGGTAGATCTATTTTTAATTTTTTGAGGAACCTCCATACTGTTCTCCAGAGTGGCTGCACCAGTTTGCATTCCCACCAACAGTGCAAGAGGGTTCCCATTTGTCCACATCCTCTCCAGCATCTATAGTCTCCTGATTCATTCATTTTAGCCACTCTGACTGGCGTGAGGTGATATCTCAGTGTGGTTTTGATGAGGAGTGACGTTGAGCATCTTTTCATGTGCCTGTTGGCCATCTGGCTGTCTTCTTTAGAGAAGTGTATATTCATGTCTTCTGCCCATTTCTTGATTTGAGCCTAGGCCATGATCTCACAGTTCATGGAATTGAGTCCCACGTTAGGCTCTTCGCTGGCAGCAAAGAGCTGGCTTGGGATTCTCTCTCTCCTTCTCTCTCTGCCCCTCACCAGTTCTCTCTCTATTTCTCAAAATAAATAAATAAATGTGTTTTTAATTAACTTGAAATGGATTAAATACTTAAATGGAAGACCTAAAATCATGAAATTCCTAGAAGAAAATACAGGAACAAAGTTCTTTTACATGGGTCTTTGTAGTGATTTTTCAGATATGACACCTAAAGCATAAGCAACAAAATCAGAAATAAACAAATGGGACTATATAAAACTAGAAAGCTTCCACACAGCAAAAAACACCATCAACATAGTGAAAAGGAAACCTATGTAATGAGAAAAAATATTTGAAAAACCATATATCTGATGAGTTAGTACCTAAAATATATAAAGAACTCATACAACTCAATACGAAGAAAATAATAATCCAATTGAAAAATAGTCAAAGGTCCTAAATAGACATTTCTTCAAAAACAATATATAAAAGGTCAACAGAAATATGAAAAAATTCTCAACATTATTAGTCATTAGAGAAATGAAAATCAAAACCACAAAAAGTTATCATATCATATCATACCTATTAGAATGGCCATCATTAAAAAGACAAGAGATAAATGCTGACAAGGATGTGGAGAAAAGAGAACCCTTATATGCTGATGGTGGGAATGTAAATTGATACAGCCACTATAGAAAACAGTATGGAGGATTTTCAAAACATTATATATAGAACTATATGATCCAGCAATTCCACTTCTGGGAATATATCCAAAGGAAATGAAAACACCAAATCAAAAAGATATCTGCACCTCCATGTTCATGCAGCATTATTTACAACAGCCAAATTATAGAAACGACCTAAGTATCCACTGGTGGTTGATTGGATAAAGAAGTTGTGGTATATACACATACAACAGAATATTATTCAGCCATTGCAAAAAGAGGAATCTTGCCATTTGTGACAATATCAATAGACTTTGAAGGCATTATGCTAAGTAAAATAAATTAGACAGATACAGGCAAATACTGTATGGTCTCATTTATATGTGAAACCTAAAACAAACTCATAGGAAAAGAGATCAGTCTTTTGGTTCACAGAGGTGGGGGTGGGGATACATGTTTTTCCTTTATTCTTTCTTTTTATTGTGTCTACATGAGAAGATGGATGTTAGCTGAACTTATTGTGGTAATCATTTCACAATATATGTAAATTAAACCACATGCTATGCACCTTAAACTTATACAGTGATGTATGTCAGTTATTTCTCAATAAAACTGGGAAGTTGAGCCATAACATTTGGCATTGACACTAGGAATATTTCAATGAATTTTAACCCCTAAAATCATAGTGCTTTTACATTACTGACATCAATATTTGGTATAAAAGGTTTATGCAGATAACAAATGTCTGTAATCCTGACCAAAGGTGTGCATTTATAAGTCTGAGCATAGTTTTTTGCGGTGACATGACCAACTACAGCATCAGATAAAAAGGTCTCTACCTCATTTTTAAATTATTTTTAAATTATCCAGGAAATTGTGAATATAACTAGCCCAACTAATATAAATGGCCTATGTTTCTCTGAATTATGACATTAATGCTAAAATTTTCAAACACGTATTATGAGCTCCTTCCGTTTTTTCCTTGAATTTACACAGTAAGTTTACACACAGTAATTTTCACATCGATGAGCATATTTTGATATACAATTGTCCTACTTTGGATTCCATGAGACAAAATAATAGCCAAAGTGCCATAATACGTTTACTCACACATTTTATCAATCATTATTTAGCATCTGCTGTGTGCCAGTCTCTATTCTTAGCCAAAACAAGAAAGAAAAAAAAAAACAGATAAAAATTCCTAGCCTTGTAGAACTTACATTTTTTAGGGGGAATTTAAAAAAAGGGGGGGGGGTATGGCTGAGAACTTCCCTAATCTTCCCTAATCTGAGGAAGGAAACAGGCTCTCAACTCTAAGAGGTGCAGAGAACTCCCTTGAAAATCAACAAAAACAAATCAACACCATGACACATCATGGTGAAACTGGCAAAAATACAAAGATAAATAGAGAATTCTGAGAGCAGTTAGGGACAAAAGGTCCTTGGTCTACAAAGGTAGACACATAAGGTGAGTAACAGACTTGTCCACTGAAACTTGGCAGGCCTGAAGGGAGGGGCAGGAAATAGTCAGTGTGCTGAATGGGAAAAATATGCAGCCAAGAATCCTTTATCCAGCAAGGCTGCTCATTCAGAATAGAACAGATAAAGACTTCCCCAGAAAAACAAAAACTAAAGGAGTCTGTGACCACAAAACCAGCCCTGCAAAAAATTTTAAGGGGACTCTCTGACTGGAGAGAAAAAAAAAGAATACAAAAGCAACAAAGACTATGGAAGACCAGAGAACATCACCAGAAACACCAACTCTACAAGGCAATACAATGGCAATAAATTAATATCTTTCAATAATCACTCTGAATGTAAATGAACTAAATGCTCTAATCAAAAAACATATGGTGTCAGAATTGATTAAAAAAAAAACCAACAAGATCCATCTATATGCTGCCTACAAGAGACTCATTTTACACCTAAGGACACCTACATACTGAAAGTAAGGGGATGGACAAAGCCAGAGTAGCCATACTTTTATCAGGCAAACTAGATTTTAAAATAAAGATTGTAACAAGAGAAGAAGAAGAGCATTATATAATAATTAAGAAGCCTATCCAACAAGAAGATCTAACAATTAGAAATATTTATGTCCCCAAATGGAAAGTACCCAAATATATGTCAATTAATAACAAACATAAAGAAACTCATGATAATTATATCATTATCGTAGGAGACTTTAACACCCCACTTACAACAATGGACAGCAACTAAGCAGAAAATCAACAAGAGAACAATGGCTTTGAATGACATATTGGATTAGATGGACTTAACAGATATATAAAGAACATTTCATCCTAAAGCATCAGAATACACATTCTTCTCGAGTATACATGGAACATTCTCCAGAATAGATCACATATTAAATCACAAATCAGCGCTCAACAGATACAAAAAGATTCAGATCATACCGTGCATATTTTCAGAACACAATGCTATGAAACTTGGGGCGCCTGGGTGGCGCAGTCAGTTAGGCGTCCGACTTCAGCCAGGTCACGATCTCGCGGTCCGGGAGTTCGAGCCCTGCGTCGGGCTCTGGGCTGATGGCTCAGAGCCTGGAGCCTGTTTCCAATTCTGTGTCTCCCTCTCTCTCTGCCCCTCCCCCGTTCATGCTCTGTCTCTCTCTGTCCCAAAAATAAATAAAAACGTTGAAAAAAAAAAATTAAAAAAAAAATTTTTTTAAGAAAAAAGGAGGAAAGAATGGAAGAAAAGAAGGAAGGAAGGGGAAGGAAGAAAGAAAAGAAAGAATGAATTAATCTGTTACAAATTTGTCCAGGTGTGCGTAGGTAAAATGAAATGAGATTAAAATAATTTCTTAGCTGTAACTTCCTAATAATGTATAATAAGGTCAATAGGTAATCATTACAAAGACTTATCTTCCTTCCATCCATGTTATAAATACCAAGCCTCTGTCCTTCTCCTGGGGCCAGAAGAGTTTGATCAGCCATAGCTCCCATTGTCCCTTCTGCCCATTATCCATTCTTCCTTCTGGACTCCATTCCATCTAACCATGCTCTTTCCTTTCATATATCCATTTTGGCTATTGGCTTATCATTTCTTTTGGACTATTTATTATCCCTTGCTTTTCAAAATCAGCTGCCAACTATAAGAGAAAAATTGTTCCAAACCTGGTCTGTGATGGCACTTTTTAGTTGATATAATCAAAAGCTTCTTTCTGGAAGAAATGAGCATTCCTGATAAAATATGTAAGCAATTTTCATAAAAACTTTATAGAATTAAGACTTTTTCAAGGAAAGTCAGGTTAGGTTAGGTAAGACGTGGTATGAATCCAACCAGGAAGTTATTGGTGATAAGCACAGTTTCTATAGAAACATAATGCAAAAACCAAACCATTGTGAGATAAGGAATAAAGGAAAAATAAGGAATTGTAGACCATGAATTTGGGTGACTGTTCAAAGAAGCTTGACAAGGCAAGAAGGAAGGCAAGAAAAAGACAAGATGGCAGCTAGTTTTCAAGAATGGTGAACACTTGATCGTGTTTACATGTTAAGGAAAGGAGTATTATAACCAGATGTGACTTTTTGTGTCTTAATAAAAACTTGACTCTCTTTACAAATAAGATAATGTGCTTGGCTTGGTTTCATTTCTTTGAATATGTAAGCACTAGGTATTTAGAGATGAAGAAAAGTTTATTTTTATTACTTAGCATTAAAGAGTAAAAGGGCAAGGTATCCTAAATTCATCTGCCTACTAGACTCACACAAGGATCTTAATAAAAATAGAGATTCCAGGGTTCTGTTCCAGACCCAATGAACCAAAATGTCTAAGAGAAAGGCCTGGAAACCTGCAGTTTTAAATATGTTCTTATGAGCAAGCAAGGTTAGGGGGAAGATGGTATAACACTCAAAAGCACAGGCTCAGAAATACCTGGGTTCATACCCGTTCCATCACTCACTGTATGGCTTTGTATGAGTTACTCTAATTCTGTTAGTAGTTGTATAGATGAAATGAGATAATACATGTAAAGTGCCTGGTACACATAAATGTTCAACCTATATTTAGTATCTTTACTTTCAAAAATAAGCCTTGTTGATACCACACTATATGTTAACTAACTTGAATTTAAATAAAAACTTAGAAGAAAAAAAACTTAAAAAAAGAAACACAATGACAAATAATAAAGTAAGTAATAATAATAATAAAGTAAAACTTGTAGAAACTCCATTCTTCTAACCCAGGCAATTGCCAGTGAAAAGTCTATTGATCTCTATTGAACTAGATTTTTTTTAACATGGCTAGTCTAAGGATTATATAACCATTCTCTTTTCCTATAAAATGTTCCTAATGGGAGTAAAATTCTTTGAATTGACTTACAAGGGATATTTGCCCTTGCAGAAAATTTGAAACAAAACTTACACTAACTAAAATTTTTAAGAAGCCTTCTTTATCATAACTCTCTGAGTCTGTTGGATTTTTTCCAACTCCTACACCATCCTTACTTCCTTGAATTAATGTTTTTAATTTAGCACCATTCTATATATCCTGATATCACTATAAAATGGCCTCTCAACAGATAACCCAAATGGAAAAACAGAACTGTACAGGCTTTTATTAGAGAAGAGCAGCGAATATGATGATGCCACATTGCCCTCTCAGGGATAGGAATTCACAACTAGGGACTTTGATTCACAGGGATGTTATAGCAAAGCAATAGATGGAAAAAAAACAAACAAAACAAACAAAAAACAGTAATCCAGATGTTGGAAAGCAGTGTAAACCAGAGAGAGAAGAAATGTAGATAGGCTCTTTCTAAAAAGTTAGAGTATTATATCAGACACCAGGGATTGAGTAAGGACCTAAACAGAGAAAAAAGTATAGTACACAAAAGTTGGAATAAAAGATCAGAGCTGAGAAAGTGGAGTTAATTGAATCAATGGGATATCTTTGTCCTGAGGCCACACTGTTGAATTTAAAAGGTACTCACCCTAGGGAGTAATGCTGGGCCCAACAAAGAAACTTAAAGCTTGAGGGTATTTTTGAGTATCAGTAACTGACCTGGATTTTGGCTTTGATTTTCCTGCTTTCCCTTTTATTTATTTATATAGTTGAAATGTCTGCAATCTTTTAGTTTCACTTAATAAAGAGAGATTAATTTGGTCACCAGACTCAGCTTCATTTTGAACAAGCTTTGATCTTATGGGCTCAGTCTTGGATTAAAGTTGTTACAGAGGCTAGGTAAGGCATATCAGCAATAATCAGGGACCAAGATGGCAGGGCTGCAGAGAGGCCAAACCAAACAAAAGGATAGTAGCCTGGGAAAAGAGATGGAAATAAAGGCTTAAAAGTGTAGGTTACTCCTAGAATCCAGAGAAGGAAGCTAGTGAGCTAATTGAGGAAGTTAGAGGATGAGTGAGAAGTGATAGAAGACAGACCCAAACAAACAGGTACCCAGAGATCTCCAATAACCCAAATACTGGAATCATTGAAAAATACTTTGAACAGTGATATCTTGCCTCACACACACACACACACACACACGCACACACATTCATCTTCTTCCCTAGCTCTCTTGTTTTTCTTCTTAGTTCTTATAGGTGTCTATTACATATTTTATTTACCTTTAGTCTTGCCCTTGTAAGCTCATGACAGAGATCTTTGTTCATTGCTATATCTCTAATACCTAGAAGAGTGATGGGCACATATTGTTAGCTGATACTCATCAAATATTTGTTATAATAAATGTTGAAGAGTTTGTTAGCTCATCATAAAGATAACTTGTTAAAAATAATTAAAAGTACCAGATCATGGGGCGCCTGGGTGGCGCAGTCGGTTAAGCGCCCGACTTCAGCCAGGTCACGATCTCATGGTGCGTGAGTTCGAGCCCCGCGTCGGGCTCTGGGCTGATGGCTCAGAGCCTGGAGCCTGTTTCTGATTCTGTGTCTCCCTCTCTCTCTGCCCTTCCCCCGTTCATGCTCTGTCTCTCTCTGTCCCCAAAAAATAAATAAACGTTGAAAAAAAAAAATAAAAGTACCAGATCACAATTTATACATCCTTTTTGGAGAAGACAGAAGAAAGAGATAGTACTGAGAATAATCACTTGATAATGAGTATCATGAATCTTAAAACTGAAAAGGGATCTTGGAAATAATCAAGTTGGAAACTATCATTGTTATGGACTGAATGTCTGTGTCCACCTAGAATTCATATGTTGAAGTTTAAACTCAGGTTTAGATAAGGCCATGATAGTGGAACCCCATGAGGAGATTAGTACCCTTATAAGAAAGGAAGAGAAAACAGAACTTCCTCTCTTGACAACGTAAGAATGTAAGAAGGTAGCCATCTGCTAGCCAGGAAAAGAGTCCTCAAGGACTGAATTTACCAGCACCTTGATCTTGAAATTCCTAGCCACCAGAACTGTGAAAATTAAATGGCTGTTACTTAAGCCATTCAGACTATGGTATTTTGTTTAAGCAGCCCAAGCTGACTAAGACAATTATAATGTCCTTTAATAGAAGACTGGTTAAATAAGTTATGGTCAAATAAATAACCATATGACCAAGTATTATGCAGCTGTTAAATAAAGAATGAAGAAGCTATATGGTGTTATAGAAAGATCTCAAGAGAGATCTATTAAGAGATCTATTTAGAGAAATAAGCAAAGTGCAAAACAATATAGTCCCTTATAAAAAGAGAGAACAAACAAGAATGTGTATTTGTATATAATTGTATAAACATAAAAAAATATGTTTGAGTATACATAAGAATCTAAAGTAAGGAAGGAACTAGACAGATGGAGGACAAGAATGGAAGAAAGAATTTGCACTTCATTACAGTTTACATTTAGATTTTTGAACTATGTGAACAAATTGACTTTTCAAAAAAATTTTTTAAATGTAAAGTCCTGACCTCTCTCTGGAACTAAAGACTCTTTGCCCAACATTTCTGAAATGTCTAACAGGCTTCTCAAATATGACATGTTTAAAACAACGTTTGATTTTCTCCCATCGAACCTGCTCCTCTCCCACTCTTCTCTAACTCAGTAAATAATACTACCATTCACCCTCTTACTCAAGCTCCAAATCTGAGAGCTATTCTGCATTCCTCTTACTCCCACCCCAATGGAATTAAATAAGTCGCATCATTTCTTCCACTGTGATAGAGCCCTAATGTGCCACTTCTTACCACCTCTACCATTATCATGCTAGTCCAAGCAACTGTTATCTCTAACTTTGACTACTGTAATAGCCTTAGAAGTATAACTCAAAGTGAGATCCACAGACAAGAACTGTTTGTTTCTAATCCACAATAATATAAAAAACTTGCACCAAAATGAAAATCAACTACTTCACTAAGTGTATGTTTAGTTCAGCTAACAGTTTTTTCCCCATAGGAAGACTTTCTTTTTTGTGTGTATGTATGTGATCAATAAAGACTTAATTGTATAAGAAGTTGCTAAAGGACGCCAGGGTGGCTCAGTCATTAAGTATCTGGCTTTGGAGCAGGTCATGATCTCACAGCGAGTTTGAGTCCCACATCAGGTGAGCATGAGCCCCACTTTGGGTGAACACCAGCCCTGCTTCAGGTAAAACATGAGCCCTGATTCGGGTGAGCCCCACTTCTTTCTCTCTCTCTCTCTCTCCCCTCCTCTTCCTCACTCTTGTGCGCTCTCTCTCTCTCTCTCTCTCTCTCTCTCACACACACACACACACACACACACACACACACACACACACGAAGTTGCTCGGGGCACCTGGGTGGCTCAGTCGGTTAAGCGTCCGACTTCGGCTCAGGTCATGATCTTGCCGTCACTGAGTTGGAGCCCCGCGTTGGGCTCTGTGCTGACAGCTCAGAGCTTGGAGCCTGCTTCGGATTCTGTGTCTTCCTCTCTCTCTGACCCTCCCCCGTTCATGCTCTGTCTCTCTCTGTCTCAAAAATAAATAAACATTAAAAAAAAAAGAAGTTGCTAAAATTTTTACAACATGCATTTATAATAATTTATAATTACCATGCAGCATCACAGAAATGCTTAGTGTATAATGTCAAATACCCAATATAAAATTGTGTCCATGATGTGCTTACAACTATACAAAAATTATGGTTGCATTTATATAAAGGCCTGAGAAAGAATATAGGGGAAAGAGCTGCTTCGTTAAGGTAGTAATACAGTGGATTGTTTTCCTTTGTTTTAATTTCTGGAATTCTTTTTCATAATGGTTGTATTTTATTTTATTTTATTTTATTTTATTTTATTTTATTTTATTATTTTATTTATTATTTTATTTTATTTTATTTTATTATTTTTAACTTAAATCCAAGCTAGTTAACATATACTGTAATAATGGTTTCAGGAGTAGAATTTAGTGATTTGTCACTTACATATACCACCCAGTGCTCATCCTAATAAGTGCCCTCCTTAATGCCCATTACCCATTTAGCCCATCCCCCTACCCAAGACCCCTCCAGCAATCCTCAGTTTTCTGTATTTAAGAGTCTCTTATGGTTTGCCTCTCACTCTCTCTTTGTAATCTTATTTTTCCTCCCCTTCTCCAATGTCCATCTGTTTTGTTTCTTAAGTTCCACATATAAGTGAAATCATATGATATTTTTCTTTCTCTAACTTATTTCACTTAGCATAATACATTCTACTTCCAGCCACATTGTTGCAAATGGCAAGATTTCATTCTTTTTCATCGACGAGTAGTATTCCATTGTATACAGATACCACATCTTCTTTATCCATTCATCAGTCGATGGACATTTGGGTTCTTTCCATAATTTGGGTATTATTGATAGTGCTGCTACAAACATTGGGGTGCATGTGCCCCTTCAAATCAGTATTTTTGTATCCTTTGGATAAGTATTTAGTAGTGCAATTGCTGAGTTATAGGATAATTCTATTTTTAATTTTTTAAAAAATTTTTTAACGTTTTATTTATTTTTGAGAGAGAGACAGACCATGAACAGGGGAGGGTCAGAGAGAGGGAGACACAGAATCTGAAACAGGCTCCAGGCTCTGAGCTGTCACACAGAGCCCGACGCGGGGCTTGAACTCAGGGACCGAGAGATCATGACCTGATCCGAAGTCAGCTGCTTAACCGACTGAGCCACCCAGGTGCCCCTATTTTTAATTTTTTGAGGGAACTTCATACTGTTTTCCAGAGTGGCTGCACCAATTTGCATTCCCACCAAGTGCAAAAGTGTTCCCCTTTCTCCACATCCTTGCCAACATCTGTTGTTTCCTGAGTTGTTCATTTTAGCCATTCTGACAGGTGTGCAGTGTTATTTCATTGTGGTTTTGATTTGTATTTCCCTGATGGTGAGCAGTGCTGAGCATCTTTTCATGTGTCTGCTGGCCATCTGGATGTCTTCTTTGGGAAAGTATCTATTTATGTCTTCTGCCCATTTCTTCACTAGATTATTTGTTTTTTGGGTGTTGAGTGTGGTAAGTTCTTTAAAGATTTTGGATACTAACCCTTTATGCAATAAGTCATTTGCAAATATCTTCTTCCATTCTGTAGGCTACCTTTTAATTTTGTTGATTGCTTCCTTTGCTGTGCAGAAGGTTTTTATCTTGAGGAGGTCTCAGTAGTTCATTTTTGCATTTATTTCCCTTGCCTCCGGACACGTGTCTAGTAAGAAGTTGCTGTGACTGAGGTCAAAGAAGTTCCTGCCTGTTTTCTCCTCTAGGATTTTCCTGTCATAAATTTAGGTCTTTTATCCATTTTGATTTTATTTTAGTGTATGGTGTAACAAAATGGTCCAGTTTCATTCTTTTGCTTATCGCTGTCCAGTTTTCCCAACACCATTTGCTGCAGAGACTGTCTTTTTTCCATTGGAAGACTTTCTTAGTGATAGAAGGGATGCATCTTTATCTTTTTGAGGACTAGCCCTTTGAGTAGCATTGTTGCTGGTCTCACTGCTGCTACTCTTGCCCATTTGTACACACACCCCTTCTTTCTTTAGAAGCCAATTATTATTTTTAAACCATTAATTGTATCATGTTACCCCCAACTTAAAACTTTCCAAAGCCTTCCCATGCCAAAAGAATAAAATCTAAAATCCCTTACTGAATTTGCCAGACCTGGCCAAATACTACAGCCAAATTCTTTCCCATCTTTGGGCCTTTGGGCCCTCTTCCTGGAATTCTCAGCTTCTATATCAGTGTCATCATTTAGGTCTTAGCTCAAATGAATGGTGGTATGGCGGATATTGTAAGTGATTTTATCCCCACAGCTTTTTTTTTTTTTTTCACTTTTAGGAATTACAGAACCTGGGGGCACCTGGGTGGCTCAGTTGATTAAGCCTCCAACTTTGGCCTACGTCATGACCTCATGGTTCACGGGTTTGAGCCCTATGTCAGGCTCTGTGCTGACAACTCAGAGTCTGGAGCCTACTTTGGATTCTATGTCTCTCTCTCTGTCCCTCCTCCACTCACACTCTCTGTCTCTTTCTCAAAATAAATATATAAACATCTAAAAAAATTTTTTTAAAAAGGAATTACAGAACCAAACATATGGTCCCCTTCTTGCAGTTGGACAGAACTGTATGCTATATAGTACTGTGTGTTATGCACTGAATATGTCTCCTCAAAATTCACATATTGAAGTCCTAAGCCCCAGTACCCCATTACAAAATACATTAATGTATTTAAGATAAGATCTCACAATAGATAATTAAGTTAAAAGGTCATCAGGATGGATCCTAGTCCAATCTGATTGGTGTCCTTACAAGAAGAGGAGGTTAAAACACAAACATAAGAGAACATGTGAATACATAAGGAGAAGATGACCATATACAAGCCAAGGAGAGAGGCCTCAGAAGAAATCAACTCTGCTGGTACCTTGATGTCCAGTCTCAAGCCTCCAGAATTGTTAAATAAATAAATAAATATATAAATATAAATATAAATATAAATATAAATATAAATATAAATATATATTTGTTGTTTAAGCCACCCAATCTGTGATATCTTGCTATGGCAGTCCTAGTAACTAATACATCATGTATTATCTAACATCTCCCCTTAATTTGAGTATTCAATCCTAATTTTTCTTCTCCTAGGATATTTTATTTATTTTTCTTTTCTGTGTGTGCTTAAGTAGTTACCTCAGACCCACTTTGGAATCCATACCCTTAGATATGAGTCTAATAATGCTCTCTTCAAAAGTGAGATTAAGAGTAATTTGCCATCACTAGTTCTTAATGAATCCTCTTCAATCTCGATTAACACTGCTTTCTTTCCTAAGTGGTTGTATGCCAACTAAGTAATGATCTACTCAAGAATGTTGCCAGAGGGGTCCCTGGGTGGCTCAGTCAGTTAAGCACCCAGCTTCAGCTCAGGTCATGATCTCACGGTTCATGGGTCAGAGCCCCATGCCAGGCTCTGCGTTGACAGTCCAGAGCCTGGAGCCTGCTTCAGATTCTGTGTCTTCCTCTCTCTCTGCCCCTTCCCTGCTCAAGTTCATTCTCTTTCTCTCTCTCCCTCTCTCTCTGTCAAAAATAAACATTAAAAAAAAATGTTGCCAGAGATCAACAGCAGGTTGGTGGGGGGAGGCAGGTAGGAAGCATCTAAAGAGTCCAGAACATGGAATGTGGAATTGACATTAATATCAAGGACTTGAAGTGTGACTTTTGGAATCTGGGCACTGCTTTTAACAAAATTGACCAAAGAAATTATTTGACATAGCCAGCTATATATTTAAATGAGTATATACTATATGCTAATCACATGGTTATTTCACTTCTCACTGCAATCCTATGAGGTAAATACTAATATCTCTAGTGTAGACATAAGGAAATTGAGGCACTGAAGAGGATCAGTAGCTTCTCCAAGTTCACACAACTAGCAAGTGATAGATCCTGTTTTAATAACTAGCAGTCTGCCCTATGACCCAGCAATTGCACTACTAGGTATTTATCCAAGGGATACAGGTATGCTGTTTCGAAAGGACACATGCACCCCCATGTTTATAGCAGCACTATCAACAATAGCCAAAGTATGGAAAAAGCCCAAATGTCCATCGAAAATGTGACACACACACACACACACACACACACACACACACACACACAATGGAGTATTACTTGGCAATCAAAAAGAATGAAATCTTGCCACTTGCAACTATGTGGATGGAACTAGAGGGTATTATGCTAAGTGAAATTAGTCAGAGAAAGACAAATATCATATGAATTCACTCATATGAGGACTTTAAGAGACAAAACAGATGAACATAAGGGAAGGGAAATAAGAATAATATAGAAACAGGGAAGGGGACAAAACATAAAAGACTCATAAATATAGAGAACAAACAGAGGGCTACTGGAGAGGTTGTGGGAGGGGGGATGGGCTAAATGGATAAGGGGCATTAAGGAATCTACTTCTGAAATCATTGTTGCACTATATGCTAACCAATTTGGATGTAAATTAAAAAAAATAAAATTAAAAAAAATTTCCTTCTAATTTGGGAACTTTTAACCAGAAGTTTGATTTAATTCAACAACTATTTAGCATCTACTATTTTACTGTGGTTCCTTTGTTAGGATAATAAGTAAATCAGAAACTCACTTCCCCCCAAAAAAAATAAAATAAAATAACTAGCAGTCTGATTGCAGAGCCCATGTTTTGGCCGCTAGATTATACTACAGATGACAGAGTACACAGTCAGTTAACTACTATGAGCAACTACTATGTCTAAAACACTGCCCTGGAGGTACTGAACAGGACATATTTCTGCCTTCAAAGAGCTCTTGTCTTGCTAGGCAAAGCCAATAGGTATGCAAATAACTGAATTACAATATTGTATGATTGAATAATGAAAAAAAGAAGTTCAAGTTTCAGAAGTATTAGAATGGAAGAAATGATTCAGTTCTAGGGACAGTTTTCCAGAGGAGTTAACGTGTGATCTGAGTTTTGAGGGAAGAGCTGCTAAAATAAGTAAGGAAGTTCTAAGCAGAATGCATGACCTGTAAAAACAGTATGGTTAGTCTAAGGAACAATTATATACTGTAGTCTGATATTACTGGAGATAAAGTGAGAGGGAGGAGACCGGAAAGATAGCTGTGCATATTGGCATTATGCTTCCCATGGGTGTCCTATACATTTCACGTTTACCCAATTTTGATCAAAACTTCTATTTTTTTTTTTATCATCTCATTTGGGCAAATGGTTTGCTTTACCCACCTGGGGCTACAGATGATTTCCTTCATTTCCTTGGATTCAATGAATCTCCTTATTGCCTGACTAGATTCTATATATTCCTTTTATATTTTCTTTGTGTGGTATCAATTCTATAGCTATTTAACTGACAGGCTAGGAAAGACAGATATGAACAGGTAATTACTCTTCAGTGAAATAGGGCAATCTTAGAGGTACGTCCCTGGCACTGTGATACCAAGAATCAACATGTGTTCTACTCCATTTCATAGGAGGCAACAAAACTGAGTTTTGAAGGATTATCAGGTATTCCAAGCAGAGGAAACAAGCACAGCTTGTATGAGAAACATGAACTAGTTTAACCAGAGTGTAAAATGTACCAAGAGAAATGATGAAAAGTGAGTCTGACCATATAAGCAAATACCCAAAAAGGAGGGTTATGGTTTCCAAACCAAGGAGTTCGTGTTTTTCTGGTAAGTAACTGTGAGTCACTGAAGAGTTTTAAGAAACAGAGTAACATGATTAGAGTTTCATTTTAGCAATTGCCTCTGGCAGCATCAAAGAGGGTGAATTCAAAGCAGAGAGATCAGTCAAAATAACTATTGCAAAAGACAAATTTAAGGGCAATTTGGCAACATCTGTCAGCATTGAAAATCTATATACCTTTTGACTCACTAATTCCACTTGGAGGAATTCATCCTATGGCTACATTTGCACATGCATAGAAGGTTATATACAAGATTATTTATGGCACTTAAATGCTTAATAGTCATCCAGAACATGAAATAATTTAATGCTAAAAAAACATTTTATGTATTGATATAAAATGATCTCAAAAGGTTATTATTAAATTTCAAAAACAAAAATTGTAGAACAACACGTAGTGTATGCCATCATTTAAGTAAAAAAGACAAAAGAATTTTATGATTTTAATATACACACAGTACATGAAAAACAGCATATGCATAAAATATCTCTGGAAAGAAACACTAGAAACTGATAACATTAATTACCTCTGGAGAGGTGAACCAGGTGGAGAAATAGGAGTGGGAACAGACATTTCACTAGAACTTCTTAACCTGGAACCATGTGAGTGTATTGCCAATTCCTAAATAAATAAAATCAATGTTAATTTAAAGGGGTGATTCTAGTAAGATATAAAGGGGGCTCTGAATCAAGATATCAGTTGTCACAGGTGGAGAAAACGGAATAGAGAAAAAATGTTAAGGAAATAGGAACTAAAGACTTTTATAACTCTTCAGAGATAGCACGTGAGAGAGAAGAGTTTATAATAACCCTGGTTATAATAACTAAGAAACAAAGTGACCATATTAATTCCACTTACCAAGATAATGAAGGCAAAAAGAATAACAAGTTTAAGGAAAATAAAATGAGCACAACTGTGGACATATTATGTCTGAAGCATTGCAGGACCACATATCCAACTGCCTACTAGGTAACTTATTCATCCAATCAACTGTGCTAACCTCTGAGAGCATATACATGGTATGAAAGTGTACCTGTCCAAGTGGTATTGGGCTATATGATCTGAAGCTCAAAAAAAGAATTTTGACCAGAGATATTGCTACAGATATTCAAGCCGTTAAAACATACATAGTTGACATGGGCTGAATTGTGTCCCCCCAAATTTGTATGTTGAAGCCCTAACCTCTAGTACTTCACAACGTGACTGCATTTAGAGATAAGATTTTAAAAGAGATACTAAATTAAAATAAGGTCTAGAGTGGGCTCTAATCCAATATGATTGGTGTCCTTTTTAGAAGAAGAAATTTGGACACAGAAAAAGAGAGGAGATAATATATAGACATGGGGATAAGACAGCCATCCACACCTGGAACAGAACCTTCTTTCATAGTCCTCAAGAAAATGCCAATGCTGCCAACACCTTGACCTTTGACTTCTCACAATGAGAAAATAAATTTCTGTTGTTAAGCCATCCAGTCTGTGGTACTTTGTGATGGCAGCCCTGACAAACCAATAACAAACTAATATAAAAATTGTAGGCAAAAGAAGACATAAGCATAGCTTTTATTTTTTTTAATACAAATCATAGAGGATTCTAGGAAATAGCAACAGAAGCAACATAGTTTTGGAATCTACCTAAGTCTCACCATAGAAACAAATAAAGCAATTATGGTAGCAATATAAAAAGCCCAGGAACAATATTTAAAACAAACTAGGGTAAAGGTAGTGCTACAAAACACAAAATGTAGGCATAAAAAAAAAAACAACTACAAGAGCTGCACAGTACCAATAACAGAGAGAAGAAAAGAGAAGCAAGAAACAGCTGATTGAACTGGAAAAAAAAAAAAACCCAACAGGTGTTCACTGAAAAGTTCAAGGGGTGAACTTAAGAATAGCAGCTAAAACTAGGAAGGATTTTGCACACTCTAACATCAGGGGTCCGTATTACGGTCTGAAGAGGATGAAGCAGTCTTGACCATATATCTCTCAAAGCTAATCATGTAAAGGATCTCTCAAGTATAGCCCCACAATGAGGAGAAACATCTGAGATAAGAATCAAATTGAGTAGTATAGTGACAGTAGAGATAAAGAAAAGAGAATATTCAGGTAAAAACTGGGGAGGGGAATACAATATAGCTCAAAAAAGAAGCCATCATATTTTTTAACACTTCACTAGCATAACAGAGAAGGAAACTCTAGAACAAAGAAGTTAGAAAACCCATCTGCAACAGTCTACTTTAAGAAAGTCAGGTAGATTATTTTTTCATAAAAATAAACAACAGAAAGCAAGGCCAAATTTTATACGTACAAAGATACTATAAGCAAAAAGGAAGATAAGGAGTAGAATACCATGCCTATAAATGTTGAAAGCACACAAAACAGATGAAAACTATGGTCTACTATTTCAAAATAAGCTTAAATATGTTAAAGTGTGAAAGAAAAGCATAGGGTTAGAAAAACTCATAAACTCAGAAAAGAATTAAAAATGAAGGAATTTCAGAAATTAATACTAAACTCAAATATAAGACTGAATAAAAATAAGATAGTGACTTCAGAGAAATGAGTAGAAAGGACTGCATATTTAAATATAACAGAGCATTCTAGGAGAAGTTAAGATGGTGGAGAAGTATTAGGACCCTATGCTTGCTTCATCCCTCAAACCCAGTTAGATAAATATCAAATCATTTTGAACACCCAAGAAGTAGATCTGAATGCTGAAAGAACAAATTGCAGAACTAGAGGAAGAAAAGAAGCCACATCATGGAAGGTAGGAGTTGTGGAGACATCATTCTGGGGAGAAAAGAATCACAGGTGCTGTGGAGGAGAGGGAGCCTTGATCTCAGAGAGAGTAGAGAGAGAAACAGAGAGAAAGCACCACACAAGGAACTACATAAGACAAACATGTCCCCAAAACCAGTGACTAGGAAAACTAGAGTGGCTAATTATCCTAAGTTTTTACAAGCCGTGGAGCTCAAAGTCTTAAGTTTTAGAAGTCTCTGCCACCACCAAGTGGACCCTGGTGAACATAGTGGTGCTCCTGTAGGAAAGGAGCCAGAGGTCCAGGAGCAGACAGCATTGTTTGAGGGTCCCCTGGAATGCACTGGAAGAGACAGATCCCTTTCTTGGAGTGCACTTGGGAGAGGTGGTATGGCCTCCCAGGGGAAAAAAGAGCTGGCAGCATCAATGCTGTCCCGTTCATTAGTATAAGAACAGAGACACCTGCTGAGGGCAACAAACCTTGTTGTTGGCTTTTTGCTCTGCTTTACCATAAACTTTGAGCGCCTGTAGAATTGTGCAACTGCTTTTCTGGGACAAACCAGGACCAGCCGCAGCATGGTGAGACACTCCCCTAAAGGATCAGCTTGGGTCCACATGTGCCAGGTCCCTAAAATGTGGAATTTTGTAACACAGCTAAACAGTGGCAGGTAGGAACTCACCATTTTGGGATCAAGAGTTCTGGGCAATGCCATTATCTCCCTGCCCCTGGGCACTTACAGACCTCAATGAGCAACACAGAGCTCCCAGACTGAAGCCACTTACACCAAGCCCCGCCTCCTGTGCACTGCTAGTGCATCTTTACCAGGGCAAGTCAGCTTGAGAACCAGCACAGCAGGCCCATATCCCAGAAGACCAGCACAAAGCCCTGGCATGCACCAAGTCTACTGATCATACAGTGCTGCAAAGCTTCAGCTCTAGTGACAATAGAATCAGGCTTATTTTAACAAGCAGACCAAAGCAGTGCTGCAAAGCTTCAGCTCTAGTGACAATAGAATCAGGCTTATTTTAACAAGCAGACCAAAGCACACCTAGTTAAAATGCCACACACAGGATAAGATCCAAACACTACCCACTGCTGGCAAGGAGAAATTCTCGGAGGACTGACCTAAGGGAAAGAGCAGCCAAAACATAAAGCAGAGTGCACACTCTGAAAGACTTCCTGAAGCACTAGGACATAGACAGTATAGGACCTCTCCTTAAGCTAGCCATTACTCTCAGGAGCAAGAACTATAACAGGCTTTCCTAACACACACACAAGGAATTCAGCCCAAAAGAAAGAACAAAAAAAGGTGATGGCTAGGAATTTATTCAAAACAGATATAAATAATATGTCTGAAACAGAATTTAAAAGAACAATCATAGGATACTAGCTAGGTTTGCGAAAAGAATAGAAGGCACTAGGGGAGGAGCCAAGATGGGGAAATAGCATAGAAGTTTTTTGTGTGTTTCCCATCCATGAAATACAGCCAGACCAACAGTAAACCATCCTGCACACCTAGAAAACTGATTTGAGGATTAACAAAACAATCTGCACAACCTCAACCACAGAATTCAGCAGGTACACGGCTCGGAGACGTGAACATGGGGAGAAAGAAGCTGCAGCAGGCAGGGAGCCACTTTTGTGGCTGGACAGAGGACAGAGACTGGGGGAAGAATACAGGAAAAGCACTCATCCCCAAAAGCAGCTAGAGAGAAAGTGAAAATTGAAAACAGCTGCAGGGACTAAACTAAAAAGGGAGAAAGGAGAAAGGAGAGGGTTTAAATTCCATTAAGACTGTAAACAAGGGAAGCGCAAAGTCTGCAACTCTGCAGCTCGATACCTGGCGGTGCTCTGGTGGGAAGGGCAAATCCCCAGGAAGAGAGTGGGGTCTGGGAGGTTTTCAGGCCCCATGGGGAAAAGCGGTTCCACTGCTAGAAGGACATTTGGTAGAGACTGTTGAAGCCACCTGGTCCCAGCAGACCCCAGAGAATGGCCAGATTTGCTGGTGCTGCAAGAAGGTCATTAAGGGTGAGGCCCGGTGCCAGATGTGTGTTGTGATTTTCCATAATCCCTGAAACGCTGCTGCTACACTATCTCGCAAATTTTTTCCAGGGCAGGCTGGCACCTGGCCACAGTCTCGGGGCACCGGCAACAGCAGGGCCAGCAAGTGTTCCTGGTTGCAGCCGACATTTGGCCATTGTTCAGTGAGACCCTCCCATAGAGGGGCAGAACAAGTCAAAGCCATAGCCCTTCAGACATAAGGGACTGGGGAAAAGAGCCTCATCTGAGACAAACCTAGGGAGAGAGGTACTGCCTGGGGTTTGGTCGTGGACAGTGAAAAAGCAGGGAGTGGACGAGAGCTGAAGACAGAGGATGGGTGCACAATTGCTGATCGGGGACAACAGAGTTCCGATACTAGAGACTGGGTAACTAGGTGAGGCCTTTTTCACCACTCCCACGCATGCACATAGGCACCTATGAGCGCCACAACACTCCACCCCAGTAGGCTAGCAGCGCCATCTAGTGGAAAACAGAGCCATTACACTAAGCCCTGCCCAACTGGGCCAATCTCACTCTTCAAAAACACAAGTCTCCCCACCTGCTTAGTTTATGGACTGTAAAGCGCTTCATAGTCTTACTTCTAGGGGAAAATGAAGTAATTTCAGTCCTATTTCAATCTCTTAGCAGGTCCAGGTCCATCTATTCAATTTTCTTTTTTTTTTTTCCTTTTTCACTTCTTTTCTTTATCTTGAATACAAAAAGAGAACAAATTCATTTTTCTTAAAAAATATTTTAATATTTTTCCTATATTTTTTACTTTTGCGTAAATTTTATCAAATTCTATTTTACTTCCATCATTTTATTTTACTATAATTCAGTGTATTCGCTTTTTCAAATACTCAATTTCCTTTTTCTCTTTTGTCTCATTTTTGTATCTTTTCTTTTTCTTGAATACAGAAGAAAAAATATATTTTTATTTTCAATTTCTACTAAAAATATTTTTTCTTTACTTTTTTTACTATGTTTTTTACATTAAAAAAAATTAACGTTTATTTATTTTCGAGACAGAGAAAGACAGAGCATGAATGGGGGAGGGTCAGAGAGAGGGTCAGAATCTGAAACAGGCTCCAGGCTCTGAGCTATCAACACAGAGCCCAACGCATGGCTCGAACTCACGGACTGCGAAATCATGACCTGAGTTGAATTGGCCTCTTAACTGACTGAGCCACCCAGGCACCCCTATATTTTTTATTTTTATGTAAATTTTTCCATTCTATTTTACTTCCATCATTTTATTTTAGTCTACTACAGTGTATTACTTTCTCAAATTTTCAAACAATTTCTTCCCCCCCCCCACTTTTTTCTCTAAAATTTCAAACCACTTTCAACACACAGACCAAAACACACCTAGGATCTAGCATCATTTATTCGATTTTGTGTGTGTGTGTGTGTGTGTGTGTGTGTGTGTTTAATTTTTAAATTTTAACATTTTTTAAATTCAATTTTTTTAATTTCAATTTTTCTACCTCATTAATTCCTTTTCTCCCTTCAAAATGACAAAACGAAGAAATTCACCCCCAAAAAAGGAGGATGAAGAAACAACAGCCAGGGGTGTAACCAACACAGATACAAGCAAAATGTCTGAACCAGAATTTAGAATCACAATAATAAGAATACTAGCTGGAGTCAAAAATAGGTCAGAATCCCTTTCTGCAGAGATAAAAGAAGTAAAAACTAGTCAGGATGAAATAAAAAATGCTATAACTGAGCTGCAATCATGGATGGATGCCGCGGTGACAAAGACGGATGAAGCAGAACAGAGAATCAGTGATTAGAGGACAAACATAGGAGAATAATGAAGCAGAAAAAAAGAGGGAGATTAAAGCAAAAGAGCACGATTTTAAGAATTAGAGAAATCAGTGACTCATTAAAAAGGAACAACACCAGAATCATAGGGGTCCCAGAACAGGAAAAGAGAGAAATAGAGGTAGGAGGGTTATGTGAGCAAATCTAAGTGGAAAATTTTTCTAACCCGGGGAAAGACACAGACATCAAAATCCAAAAGCACAGAGGACCCCCATTACATTCAACAAAAACCGACCATCAACAAGGCATATCATAGTCAAATTCACAAAATACTCAGGCAAGGAGAGAATCATCAAAGCAGCAAGGGGAAAAAAAAGCCCCTAACCTACAAGGGAAGACAGATCAAGTTTGCAGCAGACCTACCCACAGAAACTTGGCAGGCCAGAAAGGAGCGGCAGGATATATTCAGTGTGCTGTATCAGAAAAATATGCAGCCAAGAATTCTTTATCCAGCAAAGCTGTCATTCAAAATAGAAAGAGACATCAAAAGTTTCCCAGACAAACAAAAATTAAAGGAGTTTGTAACCACTAAACCAGCCCTGCAAGAAATTTTAAGGGGGACTTTCTGAGGGGAGAAAAGATGAAAATACATATATATAAATAAATAAGTACAAAAAACAACAAAAGATTAGAAAGGACCAGAGAACACCACCAGAAACTCCAACTCTTCAAGCAGCATAATGGCAATAAATTCATATCTTTCAGGACTCACTCTAAACGTCAATGGAATCAATGCTCCAATCAAAAAACATAGGGTAACAGAATGGATAAGAAAACAAGACCCATCTATATGCTGTTTACAAGAGACCCACTTTAGACCTAAAGACACCTTCAGATTGAAAATAAGGGGATGGAAAACCATCTATCATACTAATGGTCAACAAAAGAAAGCCCGAGTAGCCATACTTATATCACACAATCTACACTTTAATATAAAGACTGTAACAAGAGATGCAGAAGGGCATTATATCATAATCAAGGGGTCTATAGACCAAGAAGACCTAACACTTGTAAACATTTATGCGCCAAATGTGCAAGCACCCAAATATATAAATCAATTAATCACAAACATAAAGAAACTCATCCATAGTAATACCATAATAGTACGAGACTTCAACACCCCACTCGCAGCAATGGAAAGGTCATCTAATCAAAAAATCAACAAGGAAACAATGGCTTTGAATGGCACACTGGAGCAGATGGACTTAACAGCTATATTCAGAACATTTCATCTTAAAGCAGCAGAATATACATTCTTCTCCAGTGCACATGGAATGCTCTCCAGAATAGACCATATACTGGGACACAAATCAGCCCTAAGTAAGTACAAAAAGATAGAGATCATCCTGTGCATATTTTCAGACCACATCGCTATGAAACTCAAAATCAACCACATGAAAAAATTTGGAAAGGTAACAAGTACTTGGAGACTGAAGCACATCCTACTAAAGAATGAATGAGCGAACCCAGCAGTTAAAGAGGAAATTAAAAAGTGTATGGAAGTCAATGAAAATGATAACACCACAATCCAAAACCTCTGGGACACAGCAAAGGTGGTCATAAGAGGAAAGTATATGGCAATCCAGGCCTTCCTAAAGAAGGACAAAAGATCTCAGATACACAACCTAACCTTATACTTTAAGGAGCTGGAAAAAACAATGACAACAAAAACAAAAAACAAAACAAAACAAAAAACAAAACCCAAACCAGCAGAAGACAGGAAATAATAAAGATTAGAGCACAAATTAATACTATTGAAATGAAAAAACAAAACAAAACAGTAGAACAGATCAATGAAACCAAAAGCTCGTTCTTTGGAAGAATTAACAAAATTGATAAACCACTAGCCAGTTTGATGAAAAAAGGAAAGGACCCAAATAAATAAAATCAAGAATGAAAGAGGAGAAATCACAACCAACACAGCAGAAATAAAAACAATAATAAGAGAATATTATGAGCAATTATATGCCAATAAAATGGGCAATCTGGAAGAAACAGACAAATTCCTAGAAACATATACATTACCAAAACTGAAACAGGAAGAAATAGAAAATTTGAACAGACCAATAACCAGTAAGGAAATCAAATTAGTAATCAAAAATCTGCCAAAAAGCAAGAGTCCAGGGCCAGATCGCTTTCCAGGCGAATTCTACCAAACATTTAAGGAAGATTTAACCCCTATTCTCTTCAAACTTTCCAAAAAATAGAAATGGAACAAAAACTTCCAAACTCTTTCTATGAAGCAGCATTACCTTGATTCCAAAACCAGCCAGAGACCCCACTAAAAATGAGAACTATAGACCAATTTCCCTGATGAACATGGATGCAAAAATCCTCAACAAGTTACTAGCCAAACGGCTCCAACAATACATTAAAAAAATTATTCATCACGACCAAGTGGGATTTATACCTGGGATGCAGGGCTGGTCCAATATCCATAAAACAATTAACATGATTCATCACATCATTAAAAGAAAGAACAAAAACCATATGATCCTCTCAACAGATGCAGAGAAAGCATTTGACAAAATACAGCATCCTTTCTTGATACAAACCCTCAAGGAAGTAGAGATAGAAGGATCATACCATAAGATGATAAAAGCCATATATGAGCGACCCAATGCTAATATTATCCTCAATGGGGAAAACTGACAGCTTTCCCCCTAAGGTCAGGAACAAGGCAGGGATGTCCACTCTCACCACTGTTACTCAACGTAGTATTGGAAGTCCTAGCCTCTGCAATCAGACAACACAAAGAAATAAAAGGCATCCAAATCAGCCAGGATGAGGTCAAACTTTCACTCTTTGTAGATAATATGATACTCTATATGGAAAACCCAAAAGATTCCACCAAAAAACTGCTAGAATTGATTCATGAATTCAGCAAAGTTGCAGGATATAAAATCAATGCACAGAAATCAGTTGCATTTCTATACATGAACAATGAAGCAACAGAAAGAGAAATCAAGGAATCAATCCCATTTACAATTGCACCAAAAACTATAAAATACCTAGGAATAAATCTAACCAAAGAGGTGAAAATCTATACACTGAAAACTATAGAAAGCTGATGAATGAAATTGAAGAAGACACAAAAAAATGGAAAAAGATTCCATGCTCCTCGATAGAAAGAACAAATATTGTTAAAATGTCAATACTACCTAAAGCAATCTACATATTTAATGCAATCCCTATCAAAATAACACCAGCATTCTTCACAGAGCTAGAACACATAATCCTAAAATTTGTTTGGAACCAGAAAAGACCCCAAATAGCCAAAGCGATCTTGAAAAAGAAAACCGAAGCAGGAGTCATCACAATCCCAGACTTCAAGCTATATTAAAAAGCTGTAATCTTCAAGACTGTATGGTACTGGCACAAGAACAGACACTCAGATCAATGGAACAGAATAGAGAGCCCAGAAATGGACCCACAAATGTATGGCCAACTAATCTTTGACAAAGCAGGAACGAATATCCAATGGAATAAAGACAGTCTCTTCAACAAATGGTGTTGGGAAAACTGGACAACGACATGCATAAGAATGATCCTGGACCACTTTCTTACACCATACACAAAAATAAACTCAAAATGGATGAAAGGCCTCGATGTAAGACAGGAAGTCATCAAAATCCTCAAGGAAAAAGCAGGCAAAAACCTCTTTTATCTTGACTGCAGCAACTTCTTACTCAAGAGACAAGGGAAACAAAAAACAAAAATGAACTACTGGGACCTCACCAAACTAAAAATATTCTGCACAGTGAAGGAAACAATCAGCAAAACTAAAAGGCAACCGACAGAATGGGAGAAGATATTTTCAAATGACATATCAGAAAAAGGGTTAGTATCCAAAATCTATAAGGAACTTATCAAACTCAACACCGAAAAAAACAAATAATCAGTGAAGAAAGGGGCAAAAGACATGAATAGACACTTCTCCAAAGAAAACATCCAGATGGCCAACTGACACATGAAAAAATGCTCAACATCACTCATCATTAGGGAAACAGAAATCAAAACCACAATGAGATACCACTTTACACCTGTCAGAGTGGCTAACATTAACAACTCAGGCGACAATAGATACTGGCGGGGATGAGGAGAAAGGATCTCTTTTGCATTGTTGGTGGAATGCAAGCTGGTGCAGCTACTCTGGAAACAGTATGGAGGTTCCTCAAAAAACTAAAAATAGAACTACCCTACGACCCAGCAGTTGCACTACTAGTTATTTGTCTACGGGATAGAGGTGTGCAGTTCGATACAGGTGCATGTACAAACATGCACCCCCATGTTTATAGCAGCACTATCAACAATAGCTAAAGTATGGAAAGAGCCCAAATTTCCATCGATGGATTAATGGATAAGGAAGATGTGGTATATATATACAATGGAGTATTCTTTGGCAATCAAAAAGAATGAAATCTTGCCATTTGCAACTACGTGCATGGAACTGGAGGGTATTATGCTTAGTGAAATTAGTCAGCCAGAAAAAAATGATATGACTTCACTCATATGAGGACTTTAAGACACAAAATGGATGAACATAAAGGAAGGGAAACAAAAATAATATTAAAACAGGGAGGGGGACAAAACAGACGAGACTCATAAATAGAGAACAAACTGAGGGTTACTGGAAGGGTTGTGGGAGGGGGGATGGGCTAAATGGGTAAGGAGTCTACTCCTGAAATCATTGTTGTACTATATGCTAACTAATTTCGATGTAAATTTTAAAAAATTAAAAATTAAAAAAAAAAGAATAGAAGGCACTAGAGCACCCCTTACTGCAGAGATAAGAGAACTGAAAACTACTCAAGCTGAAATAAGAAATGCTATAATCGAGATTCAAAACTGACTGGATGCACTGACAAGGATGGATAAAGCAGTGGAAAGAATCAGTGATATAGAAGATAGAATTATGGGAAAAAATGAAGTGAAAAGAAGAGGGAAAGAAAAGTTTTGGATTACAAATATAGACTTAGGAATTCAGTGATTCCATAAAGCATAACATTTGTATCATAGGATTCCCAGAGGAAGAGAGGGAAAGGGGGGGCAGAAGGTTTATTTAAGCAAACTACAGCTGAAAACTTCCCTAATCTGGGGAACGAAACAGACTTCAAAATCCAAAAGGCACAGAGAATGCCCGTCAAAATGAACAAAAGCCAGCCAACACCAATATATATAGTAAAATTTGCAAAATACACAAACAAAGAAAGAATTCTGAAAACAGCAAGGGAAAAAAATCCCTAACCTATAAAGGAAAACAGAATCAGGTTTGCAGCATACTTGTCCACAGAAACTTGGCGGGCCAGAAGGGAGTGGCATGATATAGTCAACGTGCTGAATGAAAAAAAAAAAAAAAATGCAGCCAACAATCCTTTATCCAGAACAGCTGTCAATCAGAATAGGAGAGATAGTTCCCCAGACAAAAAGGTGTTTGTGACCACTAAAACAGCCCTGCAAGAAATATTAAAGATGACTGTTTGAATGGGAAAGAAAGACCAAAAGCAACAATGACTAGAAAGGAACAGAACATCACAAACACACCAACCAAGTTTACAGGTAACACAATGGCACTAAATTCATATCTATCAAAAATCACTCTGAATGTAAATGGACTAAATGCTCCCATCAAAAGACACAGGATCTCGGAATGGATTTAAAAAAAAAAAAAGACCCATCTATATGCTGCCTATAAGACCCTCATTTTAGACCTAAAGACACCTGCGATTGAAAGTGAGGGAATAGAGAACCATCTATCATGCTAATGGATGTTGAAAGAAAGTTAGAGTAGCCATATTCTTATCAGACAAACTAGATTTTAAAACAAAGACTGTAGGGGCACCTGGGTGGTTCAGTTGGTTAAGCATCTGACTTCAGCTCAGGTCATGATCTCACATACCATGGGTTCGAGCCCTGCATTGGTCTCTGCACTGATTGGGTTTCTCTCTCCCTCTCTTTGTCTCTCTCTCCGCACCCCCAACCCCATTTATGTGCTCTCACTCTCTCTCTCTCTCTCTCAAAAATAAATACATAAACTTAAAAAAAAAACACATAAAACAAAGACTATAAGAAAAGATGAAGAAGGCCACTGTATCCCAATTAAGGAGTCTATCCACCAAGAATATCTAACAATTATACATATTTATGCCTCCAACTTGGAGGCACCCAGAATATATAAAACCAATTAATCACAAACATAAAGAAACTATTGATAATAATACAATAACAGCAGGTGACTTTAACACCCAACTTACACCAATGGCCAGATCAACTAAGCCAAAAATCAACAAGGAAAAAATGGCTTTGAATAACACACTGGACCAGATATACTTAACACATCTACACAGAACATTTCATTCTAAAGCAACAGAATACACATTATTTTCAAGTATACATGGAGCATTCTCCAGAATAGATCAAACAATGGGTCACAAATCAGGCCTTAACAAGTTCAAAACGATCAATATCATACAATGCAGATTTTCAGACCACAATGCTATGAAACTTGAAATAAACCACAAGAAAAATTTTGGAAAGACCACAAATTCATGGAGGTTAAGGAACATCCTACTAAAGAATGAATGGGCAGGAAATTAAAGAAGAAATAAAAAAAGTACAATGAAAACATGACAGTCTAAAACTTTAGGGATACAGCAAAGGCAGTCCTCAGAGGGAGTATATACAACACAACCTTCCCTCAAGAAGCAAGAAAAGTCTCCAATACACTACCTAACTTTACACCTAGAGGAACTAGAAAAGGAACAGCAAATAAAGCCTAAAGGCAGGACAAAGGGGAAATAATAAATATTAGAACAGAAATAAATGCTATAGAAACAAACAGATAGAAAACCAGCAGAACAGATCAACAAAACTAAGAGTTTGTTCATTGAAAGACTTAATAAAATTGATAAATCCCTAGCCAGACTAATCAAAGGGAAAGAGAAAGGACCCACATGAATAAAATCATGAATGAATGAAGAGAGATCACAACCAACACCACAGAAATACAAACAATTATAAAAGAATATTATGAAAAATTATATGCCAACAAACTGGGCAATATGGAATAAATGGATAAATTCTTAGAAATACACAAAATACCAAAACTCATACAGGAAGAAATAGAAAATTTGAACAGAACCATAACCAATAAAGAAATTGAGTCACTAATCAAAAATCTCCCAACAAACAAAAGTCCAGGCCAGATGGCTTCCCAGGGAAATTCTACTAGACATTTAAAGGGGAGTTAAGGGTGCCTGGGTGGCTCAGTCGGTTAAGCGTCCGACTTCGGCTCAGGTCGTGATCTTGTGGTTTCTGAGGTTGAGCCCCGCGTCAGGCTCTGTGCTGACAGCTCAGAGCCTGGAGCCTGCTTCGGATTCTGTGTCTCCCTCTCTTTCTGCCCCTACCCCAATTGTGCTCTGTCTCTATCCAAAATAAATGAAATGTAAAAAAAAAAAAAAAATTAAAGGGGAGTTAATACTATTCTTCTCAAACTGTTCTAAAAGATAAAAATGGAAGGAAAACTTCCAAACTCATTCTATGAAGCCAGCATTACCTTGATTCCAAAACTAGACAAAGACACCACTAAAAAAGAGAATTACAAGCCAGTATCCCTGATAAACATGGATGCAAAATTCTCAACAAGATATATTAGCCTCAAATCCAACACTAGATTAAACCATGATCAAGTGGGATTTATTCCTGGGCTGCAGAGCTGGTTTGCTATTTGCAAATCAATCAATGTGATATACCACATCAATAAATGAAAGGATAAACATCTGATCCTCTCAATAGATGCAGAAAAAGCATTTGACAAAATACAGCATCTATTCTTGATGAAAGTCCTCAACAAAGTAAGATAGATGTAACAACCTCAACATCATAAAGGTGATATATGAAAGACCCACAGCTAACGTTAGCCTTAATGGGGAAAAACTGAGAGCTTATCTTCCACAGTCAGAACAAGACAGGGGTGTCCACTCTTACCACTGTTATTTAACATAATACTGGAATTCATAGCCTTGGCAATCAGACAACAAAAATAAATAAAAGGCATCCAAAATGGAAAAAAAAAGTCAAACTTTCCCTATTTTCAAATAACATGATACTCTATGTAGAAAACCCAAAGACTCCACCAAAAACTGCTAGAACTAATACATGAATACAGCAAAGTTGCAGGATACAAAAATGAATCTACAGATATCGATTGCATTTCTATACACCATTAACGAAGCAGCCGAAAGAGTAATCAAGGAACTGATCCCATTTACAATTGCACCAAAAGCCATAAGATACCTAGGAATAAACCTAACCAAAGATGTAAAAGATCTGTACTCTGAAAAGCATAGAACACTTATGAAAATAAATTAAAGTGGACACAAAGAAATGGGAAAACATTCCATGCTCATGGATTGGAAGAACAGATATTGTTAAAATGTCTCTATTACGCAAAGCAATCTACACGTTTAATGCAATCCCTTTCAAAATAACACCAGCATTCTCCACAGAGCTAGAATAATCCTAAAATTTGTATGGCACCCAAATAGCCAAAGCAATCCTGAAAAAGAAAAAAAAGCTAGAGGCATCACAATTCTGGGCTTCAAGCTATATTACAAAGCTGTAGTTAGCAAGACATTATGTTACTGGCACAAAAATAGATACATAGATCAATGGAATAGAAAAGGAAACTGAGAAATGGACCCACAACTATATGGTCAACTAAATTTTCTACAAAGCAGGAAAGAATAACAAAAAAGACAGTCTCTTCAACAAATGCTTTTGGGAAAACTGAACATCAGAAAAATGAAACTGGACCAGTGTCTTACACCATACACAAAAATAAATTGCAAATGAATTAAAGACCTTAGTGTGAGACAGGAAACTATCAAAATCCAACAGAAGAACACAAGTAATAACCTCTTTGATATCAGCTGCAGCAATTACTAGATATATCTCCTTGGGCAAGTGAAACAAAAGCATGAACTATTGGGACTTCATCAAGATAAAACTGCTGTACAACAAAGGAAACAATCAACAAAAACAAAAGACAACCTTCAGAATGGGAGAAGATATTTGCAAATGACATATATTATAATAGGAGTTAACATCCAAAATCTAAAAAGAACTTATCAAACTAAACACCCAAAAAACAAATAACCCAGTTTAAAAATGGGCAGAAGACATGAGTAGACAATTTGCCAAAGAAGACATCCAGATGGCTAACAGACACATGAAAAGATTCTCAACAACAGTCATTATCAGGAAACTACAAATCAAAACTACAATGACACCACCTCACACCTGTCAGAATGTCTAAAATTAACAACACAGGAAACAATAAAGGTTGGCAAGGATGCAGATAAATAGGAATACTCTTACAGTGTTGGTGGGAATGCAAACTGGTGCAGCCACTCTGGAAAACAGTACAGAGGCTTCTCAAAAAGTTGAAAATAGAACTATCCTACAACACAGCAGTTGCACTACTAGGTATTTATCCAAAGTAGTAGATACAAATACACTGATTCAAAGGGATACATGCACTTCAATGTTTACAGCAGCATTATCAATGAGAACCACACTATGGAAAGAGGCCAAATGTCCATTGACTATTGAATGGATAAAAAAGATGTGGCATATGTATATATATATATATATATATATATATATATATATATATACACACACATATATATGTATATATGTACATATATATACATACATATATGTATATGTACATACATATATATATGTACATACATATATATGCCAGCAAAAACAATGAAATCTTGCCATTTACAATGATGTGGATGGAGCTAAAATGTATTATATGCTAAGCAAAATAAGTCAGTCAGAGAAAGACAAATACCATATGATTTCATTCATATGTTAAATTTAAGAAACAAAACAAATTAACATGATGGGGGTGGAGAGAGAGGCAAACAACAAAACGGACTCTAAACTATAGAGAAGGAGGGAAGAATATGGCAGTGTAGGAGGACGCTGGGCTCACCGCGCGTCCTGCTGATCACTTAGATTCCACCTACACCTGCCTAAATAACCCAGAAAACCGCCAGAGGATTAGCAGAACAGAGTCTCCGGAGCCAAGCGCGGACGGGCGGCGAGGCGGTGCGCGCTCCACGGACTGACGGGAGGGAGCTGGGGCGGAGGGGCGGCCCGCCGGCCAAGCAGAGCCCCTGAGTCTGGCTTGCAAAAGCGGAGGGGCCGGATGGACGGAGTGTGTTCCGACAGTAAGCGCGACTTAGCGTCTGAGAGGTCATAAGTTAACAGCTCTGCTCAGAAAGCGGGAAAGCTGGAGGACAAAGGGAGGAGAGCTGCTGAGCACCCCCGGACGACAGAGCTCAGTTTGGTGGGGAACAAAGGCGCTCACCAGCGCCATCTCCCCCGCCCATCCCCCAGCCAAAATCCCAAAGGGAACCAGTTCCTGCCAGAGAACTTGCTCGCTCCGCACAAACACCCAACTCTGTGCTTCTGCGGAGCCAAACCTCCGGCAGTGGATATGACTCCCTCCCGCTGCCACAGGGCCCCTCCTGAAGTGGATCACCTAAGGAGAAGCGAGCTAAGCCTGCCCCTCCTGCCCCTGTGCACCTTGCCTACCCACCCCAGCTAATACGCCAGATCCCCAGCATCACAAGCCTGGCAGTGTGCAAGTAGCCCAGACGGGCCACACTACCCCACAGTGAATCCCGCCCCTAGGAGAGGGGAAGAGAAGGCACGCACCAGTCTGACAGTGGCCCCAGCGGTGGGCTGGGGGCAGACATCAGGTCTGACTGCGGCTCCGCCCACCAACTCCAGTTATACACCACAGCACAGGGAAGTGCCCTGCAGGTCCTCTGCAGGATAGCCCTGCAGATACCCCTGCAGGATAGCCAGGGACTATCCAAAATGACCAAGCGAAAGAATTCCCCTCAGAAGAATCTCCAGGAAATAACTACAGCTAATGAACTGATCAAAAAGGATTTAAATAATATAACAGAAAGTGAATTTAGAAAAATAGTCATAAAATTAATCGCTGGGCTTGAAAACAGTATAGCTGACAGCAGAGAATCTCTTGCTACAGAGATCAAGGGACTAAGGAACAGTCACGAGGAGCTGAAAAGCGCTTTAAACAAAATGCAAAACAAAATGGAAATGACGACAGCTCAGAATGAAGAGACAGAGGAGAGAATAGGTGAACTAGAAGATAAAGTTATGGAAAAAGAGGAAGCTGAGAGAAAGAGACATTAAAAAAATCCAGGAGTATGAGGGGAAAATTAGAGAACTAAGTGATACACAAAAAAAGAAATAATATACGCATAATTGGTAACCCAGAGGAGGAAGAGAGAGGGAAAGGTGCTGAAGGGGTACGTGAAGAAATTATAGCTGAGAACTTCCCTGAACTGGGGAAGGAAAAAGGCATTGAAATCCAAAAGGCACAGAGAACTCCCTTCAGACGTAACTTGAATTGATCTTCAGCACGCCATATCAAAGTGAAACTGGCACAATACAAGGATAAAGAGAAAATTCTGAAAGCAGCAAGGGATAAACGTGCCCTCACATATAAAGGGAGACCTATAAGACTCGTGACTGATCTCTCTTTTGAAACTTGGCAGTCCAGAAAGAATTGGCACGATATTTTCAGTGTGCTAAACAGGAAAAATATGAGCAGAGAATCCTTTATCCAGCAAGTCTGTCATTTAGAATAGAAGGAGAGATAAAGGTCTTCCCAAACAAACAAAAACTGAAGGAATTTGTCACCACTAAGCCAGCCCTACAAGAGATCCTAAGGGGGACCCTGTGAGACAAAGTACCAGAGACATCACTACAAGCATAAAACATACAGACATCACAATGACTCTAAACCCATATCTTTCTATAATAACACTGAATGTAAATGGATTAAATGCGCCAACCAAAAGACAGAGGGTATCAGAATGGATAAAAAAACAAGACCCATCTATTTGCTGTCTACAAGAGACTCATTTTAGACCTGAGGACACCTTCAGATTGAGAGTGAGGGGATGGAGAACTATTTATCATGCTACTGGAAGCCAAAAGAAAGCTGGAGTAGCCATACTTATATCAGAGAAACTAGACTTTAAATTAAAGGCTGCAACAAGAGATGAAGAAGGACATTATATAATAGTTACAGGCTCTATCCATCAGGGAGAGCTAACAATTATAAATGTCTATGCGCCGACTACCGGAGCCCCCAAATATATAAAACAATTAATCACAAACATAAGCAACCTATTTGATAACAATGTGGTAATTGCAGGGGACTTTAACACCCCACTTACAGAAATGGATAGATCATCTAGACACACAGTCAATAAAGAAACAAGGGCCCTGAATGAGACATTGGATCAGATGGACTTGACAGATATATTTAGAACTCTGCATCCCAAAGCAACAGAATATACTTTCTTCTCGAGTGCACATGGAACATTCTCCAAGATAGATCATATACTGGGTCACAAAACAGCCCTTCATAAGTTTACAAGAATTGAAATTATACCATGCATACTTTCAGACCACAATGCTATGAAGCTTGAAATCAACCACAGGAAAAAGTCTGGAAAACCTCCAAAAGCATGGAGGTTAAAGAACACCCTACTAAAGAATGAGTGGGTCAACAGGCAATTAGAGAAGAAATTAAAAAATATATGGAAACAAACGAAAATGAAAATACAACAATCCAAACGCTTTGGGACGCAGCGAAGGCAGTCCCGAGAAGAAAATACATTGCAATCCAGGCTTATCTCAAGAAACAAGAAAAATCCCAAATACAAAATCTAACAGCACACCTAAAGGAAATAGAAGCAGAACAGCAAAGGCAGCCTAAACCCAGCAGAAGAAGAGAAATAATAAAGATCAGAGCAGAAATAAACAATATAGAATCTAAAACAACTGTAGAGCGGATCAACGAAACCAAGAGTTGGTTTTTTGAAAAAATAAACAAAATTGACAAACCTCTAGCCAGGCTTCTCAAAAAAAAAAAAAAAAAGGGAGATGACCCAAATAGATAAAATCATGAATGAAAATGGAATTATTACAACCAATCCCTCAGAGATACAAACAATTATCAGGGAATATTATGAAAAATTGTATGCCAACAAATTGGACAACCTGGAAGAAATGGAAAAATTCCTAAACACCCACACTCTTCCAAAACTCAATCAGGAGGAAATAGAAAGCTTGAACAGACCCATAACCAGCAAAGAAATTGAATCGGTTATCAAAAATCTCCCAACAAATAAGAGTCCAGGACCAGATGGCTTCCCAGGGGAGTTCTACCAGACGTTTAAAGCAGAGATAATACCTATCCTTCTCAAGCTATTCCAAGAAATAGAAAGGGAAGGAAAACTTCCAGACTCATTCTATGAAGCCAGTATTACTTTGATTCCTAAACCAGACAGAGACCCAGTAAAAAAAGAGAACTACAGGCCAATATCCCTGATGAATATGGATGCAAAAATTCTCAATAAGATACTAGCAAATCGAATTCAATGGCATATAAAAAGAATTATTCACCATGATCAAGTGGGATTCATTCCTGGGATGCATGGCTGGTTCAACATTCGCAAATCAATCAACGTGATACATCACATTAACAAAAAACAAGAGAAGAACCATATGATCGTGTCAATCGATGCAGAAAAGGCCTTTGACAAAATCCAGCACCCTTTCTTAATAAAAACCCTTGAGAAAGTCGGGATAGAAGGAACATACTTAAAGATCATAAAAGCCATTTATGAAAAGCCCACAGCTAACATCATCCTCAACGGGGAAAAACTGAGAGCTTTTTTCCCTGAGATCAGGAACACGACAGGGATGCCCACTCTCACCGCTGTTGTTTAACATAGTGCTGGAAGTTCTAGCATCAGCAATCAGACAACAAAAGGAAATCAAAGGCATCCAAATTGGCAAAGATGAAGTCAAGCTTTCGCTTTTTGCAGATGACATGATATTATACATGGAAAATCCGACAGACTCCACCAAAAGTCTGCTAGAACTGATACATGAATTCAGCAAAGTTGCAGGATACAAAATCAATGTACAGAAATCAGTTGCATTCTTATACACTAACAATGAAGCAACAGAAAGACAAATAAAGAAACTGATACCATTCATAATTGCACCAAGAAGTATAAAATACCTAGGAATAAATCTAACCAAAGATGTAAAAGATCTGTATGCTGAAAACTATAGAAAGCTTATGAAGGTAATTGAAGAAGATATAAAGAAATGGAAAGACATTCCCTGCTCATGGATTGGAAGAATAAATATTGTCAAAATGTCAATACTACCCAAAGCTATCTACACATTCAATGCAATCCCAATCAAAATTGCACCAGCATTCTTCTCGAAACTAGAACAAGCAATCCTAAAATTCATATGGAACCACAAAAGGCCCCGAATAGCCAAAGTAATGTTGAAGAAGAAGACCAAAGCAGGAGGCATCACAATCCCAGACTTTAGCCTCTACTACCATGCTCAAGACAGCATGGTATTGGCACCAAAACAGACACATAGACCAATGGAAGAGAATAGAAACCCCAGAACTAGACCCACAAACGTATGGCCAACTCATCTTTGACAAAGCAGGAAAGAACATCCAATGGAAAAAAGACAGTCTCTTTAACAAATGGTGCTGGGAGAACTGGACAGCAACATGCAGAAGGTTGAAACTAGACCACTTTCTCACACCATTCACAAAAATAAACTCAAAATGGATAAAGGACCTGAATGTGAGACAGGAAACCATCAAAACCTTAGAGGAGAAAGCAGGAAAAGACCTCTCTGACCTCAGCCGTAGCAATCTCTTACTCGACACATCCCCAAAGGCAAGGGAATTAAAAGCAAAAGTGAATTACTGGGACCTCATGAAGATAAAAAGCTTCTGCACAGCAAAGGAAACAACCAACAAAACTAAAAGGCAACCAATGGAATGGGAAAAGATATTTGCAAATGACATATCGGACAAAGGACTAGTATCCAAAATCTATAAAGAGCTCACCAAACTCCACACCTGAAAAACAAATAAGCCAGTGAAGAAATGGGCAGAAAACATGAATAGACACTTCTCTAAAGAAGACATCCGGATGGCCAACAGGCACATGAAAAGATGTTCAGCGTCGCTCCTTATCAGGGAAATACAAATCAAAACCACACTCAGGTATCACCTCACGCCAGTCAGAGTGGCCAAAATGAACAAATCAGGAGACTATAAATGCTGGAGAGGATGTGGAGAAACGGGAACCCTCTTGCACTGTTGGTGGGAATGCAAACTGGTGCAGCCGCTCTGGAAAGCAGTGTGGAGGTTCCTCAGAAAACTAAAAATAGACCTACCCTATGACCCAGCAATAGCACTGCTAGGAATTTACCCAAGGGATACAGGAGTGCTGATGCATAGGGGCACTTGTACCCCAATGTTTATAGCAGCACTCTCAACAATCGCCAAATTATGGAAAGAGCCTAAATGTCCATCACCTGATGAATGGATAAAGAAATTGTGGTTTATATACACAATGGAATACTATGTGGCAATGAGAAAGAATGAAATATGGCCTTTTGTAGCAACGTGGATGGAACTGGAGAGTGTGATCCTAAGTGAAATAAGCCATACAGAGAAAGACAGATACCATATGGTTTCACTCTTATGTGGATCCTAAGAAACTTAACAGAAACCCATGGGGGAAGGGAAGGAAAAAAAAAAAAAGAGGTTAGAGTGGGAGAGAGCCAAAACATAAGAGACTGTTGAAAACTGAGAAAAAACTGAGGGTTGATGGGAGGTGGGAGGGAGGAGAGGGTGGGTGATGGGTATTGAGGAGGGCACCTTTTGGGATGAGCACTGGGTGTTGTATGGAAACCAATTTGACAATAAATTTCATATATTAAAAATAAATAAATAAATAAATAAACTATAGAGAACAAACTGAGAGTTCCTGTAGGGAGGCAGGCAGGGGGATGGGTTAAATACATGATGGGTATTAAGTAGTATACTTGTGATGATCACTGGGTGTTGTATGTAAGTGATGAATCCCTAAATTCTATACCTGAAACTAATATTATATTGTATGTTAATTATAATTTAAATAAAATCTTGAAGAAAAAATTATCAAACAGAATTCAAAGAGCTGAAAATTATAACTGATTTGAAAAATTCAATATAAAGTTTCAACAACAAACTATAGCAAGTGGAAGTGAAATTCATCCAATGAGAGGGGCAAAAAGAAAAAAGAATGTTAATGAGTGAGGACAGTTTAAGGGATTTATGGGATACCATTAATCAAGCCAATGTATACATTATAGGGGTTCCGGGAGAAGAGAGAGAAAAGGGTAGAAAGCTTATTGGTGAAAACAATGGTGAAATAATGGTGAAACCTGGGAGGAAAAACAGATATCCAGATCCAGGAAGTCCAGACAGTATCAAATAAAATAATCTAAAGAGACCCATAGTAAGCCACATTGTAATTAAGTTGTCAAAAGTTTAAGATGAGAAGAAAATCTTAGAAGTAGCAAGAGCAAAACAACTTGTTACATACAAGGCAACCCCTGTAAGACTATCAGCATATTTTTCAACAGAAACTTCACAGAAGTGAGTAAGATGAAATACTCAAGGAGTTGAAAAAACCTGCCAATCAAAATTACTCTACCCAACCAGGGGTCCTTCAAAATTCAAGAAGAGATAGAGTTTCCAGACAAAGGCTAAAGGAGTTCATCACCATTAGATCAGTCTTTTTCTTTAAGTTTTTATTTATTTATTTTGAGAAAGAGAAAGAAAGAGTGGGAGAGGGGAAAAGAGAGGAAGAGAGAGAATCCCAAGCAGGCTCCAAGCTGTCAGCACAGAGCCCAGTGTGGGGCTTGATCTCATGAGCCATGAGATCATGACCTGAGCTGAAGTCAGACACTTATCCAGCTGAGCCACACAAGTGCCCCAACCATTAGATCAGCCTTAAGTGAAATGTTAAAGGGACTTTGTCAAACTGAAACAAAAGGATGGTAATAAGTAGCAAGAAAACATGTTAAACTATAAAATTCACAGGTAAAGGTAAATATATACTTTAAATTTAGAATACCCTAATGTTGTAATCGTGATAGGTAAATCATTTATAACCCCAGTATGAAGGTTAAAAGAAAAAGAAATGGGGCGCTTGGGTGGTTCAGTCAGTTAAGCATCCGACTCTTGATCTCAGCTCAGGTCAGAGATCTCTCTCTCTGCCCCTCTCCCACTCAAACTCTCTCTCTATCTCAAAATAAATAAATAGACATTTTTAATTAAATTAATTAATTAAAAATAACTATGACTACAACAGTTTGTTAATGAATATATAGTGTAAAAGATGTAAATTGTGACACAAAAAGCATAAAATGAGTGGGGGGGCAGGAATGTAAAAATAGAGAACTTTAGTGTAGCTCAAAGTTAACTTGTTATCAGTTTAAAATAAGTTCCTGTAAATTTAAGATGTTTTATGTAAGCTCCATGGTAACCAAAAAGCAAACACCTACAATAGAAACACAGAAGATGAAAAGAAAGGAATCAAATCACATCACTACTGAAAATCATCAAATCACAAAAAAGTAGTGCAAGAGGAAGAAGGGACCAAAGGAATTAGTAAAAAAAAAAAAAAAAAAATTAATTAATTTAAAAAAATAAAAATAAAACACAAACAAAAAAAAAACCCTAGAAATCAATTAATAAAATAACAATAGTAAGTCTATAACTATCAATAATTACTTTTAGGGAACCTGGGTGGCTCATTCGGTTGAGTGCCCAGCTTTTGATTTTCACTCAAGTCATGATCCCAGGGTTGTGGAAACAAGCCTCACGTCAGGCTCCACACTGCATGTGGAGTCTGCTTGGGATTCTCTTTCTCGCTCTTTCCCTCTCCCCCTCTCCTCCACTTGCGTGCTCTCTCTCTCTTTAAAGTAAAATAAAATTAATAATAATAATTACTTTCCATGTAAATGGATTGAATTCTCCAATCAAAAGATATGGTTGAAGAAAAAAAAAAAAAAAAAGACCCAACTATAGGCTGCCTATAAGACACTCACTTCAATTTTAAAGACACACTTAGACCAAAGTTAAAGGGATGGAAAAGATATTCTAATGGAAACCAAAAGAAAGCAGGATTGACGATACTTATATCAGATAAAATACACTTCAAGCCAAAGACTGTAAGAAGACACAAAGAAGTTCATTATATAATGATAAAGGGGTCAATCCAACAAGAGGGATATAATAATGGTAAGTGTTTATGCACCCAACATGAATTTATCCAAATATATAAAGCAAATGCTGACAGATCTGAAGGGAAAAATAGACAGCAACACAACAATAGTATGGGACTGCAATACCACATTTTCAAAAATGGATAGATAATACAGAATATCAACAAGAAAACTACACATTAGACCAGATGGACTTAACAGACATTTACAAAACATTCAATCCAAAAGCAGCAGAATTCTACTCAAGAGCCCACAGAACATCCTCTAGGATAGATCATATGTTAGGATACAAAACAAGCCATAATAAATTTAAAAAGGCTGGAATCATATCAAGCATCTTTTCCAACTTAAATGTTTTGCAACTAAAAATTAATTACAAGAAGAAAAGTAAAA
Source organism: Herpailurus yagouaroundi (assembly GCF_014898765.1). NCBI lineage: Eukaryota > Metazoa > Chordata > Mammalia > Carnivora > Felidae > Herpailurus > Herpailurus yagouaroundi. The sequence goes on along the minus strand of NW_024412394.1, from coordinate 45,736,765 downwards.
CATTCACAAATATGTGAAGATTAAAAAGCAGTCCCCTGAACAACCAATGAGTCAAAAAATAAATCAAAAGAGAAATCAGAAAATGTTTTAAGAGAAATAAAAATGAAAATATGGGGTGCCTGGGTGATTCAGTCTGTTAAGCATCCAACTCTTGATTTCAACTCAGGTCATGATCTCATGGTTCGTGGGTTCAAGCTCCACATCTGGCTCTGCAGTGGGGAGCCTGCTTTGGATTCTCTCTCTGTCCCTCTCTTCCCCACCCACCCCTGCTCATGCTCTCTCTCTCTCAAAAATAAATAAACATTTAAAAATATCTAAAAATGAAAAATGAAGATGAAATTACTACATACCAAAACTTAAGGGATGCGACAAAATTATTTCTAATAGGAAAGTTTATAGCACTAAAACTACATTAAGAAAAAAATATAGACTTCAAATAAACAACCTAAAGTTATACCTAGAGGAACTAGAAAAAGAACAATTAAGTTAAAGAGGAAGAAAGGAAATAACAACAACAAAAAAAAATCAGAGCAGAAATAATTAAAATCGTGACTAAAAAAGACAATAGACAATCAATGGAACTAAGAGCTAGTTTTTCTGAAAAGATTAAAAAAATAAAAAATAAACATTTAATTGGACATACCAGGGGGCAAAAAAAAAGAGGATTCAAACAAGTAAAACTGAAAATAGAGACATTATAATTGATACCACAGAAATACAAATGATCATAAGAGACTACCATGAACAATTAAAGGTCAACAAATATGACTACCTAGGAAAAAAGTGGATGAATTCCTAGAAACAAACAACCTACCAAGACTAAATCAGGAAGAAACAGGAAATTTGAACAGGCTTATTATTAGTAGGGAGTCTGAATCAGTAATCAAAAACCTCCTAAAAAAGCCCAGGACCAGATGGCTTCATTAGTGAATTCTACCGCATTTAAGGATTCTACTAATCCTTCTCAAACTCTTCCAAAAAATGGGAGAAAAAGGAATACTTCCAAACTCACTTTATGAAGCCAGCATAATCCTGATACCAAAGCAAGATGAGGACACTACCAGAAAAGATAATTACAGACCAATATCCTTGATGAAAACAGATGCAAAAATTCTCAACAAAATATTAGCAAACCAGGGGCACTTGGCTGGCTCAGTCAGTAGAATATGCCACTCTTAATCTTGGGGTTGTGAGTTCAAACCCCACACTGGGCACAGAGATTATTTAAAAAGTTAGCAAACCATTGGGGCGCCTGGGTGGCGCAGTCAGTTAAGCGTCCGACTTCAGCCAGGTCACGATCTCGCGGTCCGTGGGTTCGAGCCCCACGTCAGGCTCTGGGCTGATGGCTCAGAGCCTGGAGCCTATTTCCGATTCTGTGTCTCCCTCTCTCTCTGCCCCTCCCCCGTTCATGCTCTGTCTCTCTCTGTCCCAAAAATAAATAAAAGTTGAAAAAAAAATTAAAAAAAAAAAAGTTAGCAAACCAAATTTGGCAATACATTGAAAGAATCATACACCATGACCAAGTGGGATTTATTACAGAGATCCAAGTATGTTTCAACATCCACAAATCAATCGATGTGATACACACACAAAATGAAAATTAAAAATTATATGATCTCAATAAATGCAGAAAAGCTTTTGACAACATTCAACATGCACTCATGATTTAAAAAAAAAAAAAACTCTCAACAAACTGGGTATAGAGGGAATGTACCTCAACATAATAAAGGGCATATATGACAAGCCCACAGCTAACATCACTGAACTCAGGGTTGAAAAGCTAAAGCTTTTCCTCTGGGAATGGGAACAAGACAAGTATGCCCACTCTTGCCACTTCTATTTAACACAGTACTGGAAGTCCTAGCCACAGCAATTAGTCAAGAACAACAAATAAAAGCCATCTAAATTAGAAAAGAAAAAGTAGAATTGTCTCTATTTGTAATGATATTACATATAAAAAACCATAAAGACTCTGCAAAGAAAACTTAGAACTAATAAAAGAATTCAGTAAAGTTTCAGAATATAAAATAATATGTAAAAATCAGTTGCATTTCTATGCATTAACAACAAAATATCAGAAAGAGAAATCAATAAAATAACTCCATTTACAACTATATCAAAAAAGAATAAAATATTTCATAACAAATTTAACCAAGGAGGTAAAAGATCTGTATACTGAAAACTGTAATATGTTAATGAAAGAAATTGAAGAAGACCCAAATAAATAGAAAGATACTCTATGCTCATAGATTGGAAGAACTAATGTTGTTAAAATGTGCACCTATGGAGATTCAATGCGATGCCTATCAAAATTCCAATGGTATTATTCACAGAAATCAAAATAAACAATCCTAAAATTTGTATAGAACCAAAAGACACTGAATAGCCAAAGAAATCTTGAAAAATAAGAACAAAGATGAAGTATCACACTTCCTGATTTCCAGCTATATTACAAAGCTACAATAATCAAAATAGTACAGTATTGGCATAAAAACAGACATATAGATAAATGGAATTGAACAGAGAGCCCAAAAATAAACTACACACGTATGGTCAATTAACTTATAATGAAGGTTACATGAATATACAATAGGAAAAGACAGTCCCTTCATTAATGATGCTGAGAAAACTGGATAGACACATGCAAAAGAATGAAACTGGACCATTATCTCACATCATACACACAAACCAGCTCAAATTGGATTAAATATTTGAACATAAGACCTGAGACTGTAAAACTCCTAGAAGAAAACATAGTGGGTAAGCTCCTTGACATTCATCTTGACAGTGACTTTTGGGATTTGACACCAAAAACAAAGGTAACAAAAGCAAAAATGAAAAGTGCAACCACATCAAACTAAAAAGATTTTGTATAGCAAAGGAAACCACCAGAAAAATGAAAAGGCAGCTTGATGGGAGAAAATATTTGCAAATCATATATCTAATAATAATATAAAGAACTGGAACCACTCAGCAACAAAAAAATCTGATGAAAAAATGGGCAGAGAATCTGAATAGATATTTTTCCAAAGAAGATATACACGTGGCAAACAGCTCAGCATCACTAATTATCAGAGAGATGCAAATCAAAACCATATTACTTCCCATTTGTCAGAATGATGACATTCTGACAGGATATAATCAAAAGACAAGATATAACAAGTGTTGGCATGGATGTGGAGAAAAGGGAACCATGCCATATGATCCAAAAATATTTATATATTCCTGGGTACATATTCAAAGGAAATGAAAACAGGATATTCTGCATTTCCATGTTCATTGCAGCATTACCCACAAAAGCCAACATGTGGAAACAACCTAAGTGTTCATCAACAGATAAATGGATAAAGATGTGGTATATATATGCAATAGACTATTATTCAGCAATGATAAAAAAGGAAATCCTGCCATTTGAGACAATATGAGTTGACCTTGGGGGCATTAAGCTAGGTAAAATATGGCAGAGAATGACAAGCACTGTATGATAGCATTTATATGTGTAATCTGAAAAAAAAAATGAATTCGTATAACAAAGACTAGAACAGTGGTTACCAGGATCTGGGGAGTGGGGGACCATAGGAAGATGATAGTCAAAGAATACAAATTTCCAGTTACAGGATGAATAAGTTCTGGCGATCTAATGTACAGCATGGTGACTATAATTATAGGAGCACCTGGGTGGCTCAGTCGGCTGAGTGTCCAATTCTTGATTTCAGCTAAGGTCATGATCTCTTGGTCATGAGATCAAGCACTGCATTGTGCTCTATGCTGGGTGTGGAGAATGCAATTTTACATTAACTCTTCCCTCTGTCTTGGGACTTCACACCAACTGTTTCCTTTGTTTAGAGCAATTTCCCCCTACATTTTGAATGAAGGGTGCTTCTGCTCTGTAGAATCCATAAAACAAAAATCATCTTGTTTTATATTCTTTATAGTAATTACCATTATCTGAAATTACCTTGCTTAATTTCCTTTTTCTGACTGTGTCTTCCATTAGAACAAAAGCTCTTTGAGAGGAAGAACTTGTCTGACTTGGTGACTGCCACAGCCCCTGCTCCTAGAATGGTGCCTGGCACATAGCAGATACTCAATAAATTAAATCACTTAGAAAGAATGAATAAATAGTATGAGAAGAGAAGAAAACCAAAGACAAAACCATGGGGAGCACCTACATTTAAGAAACAAGTAGGGAAAGAGAAAGCAGTGAAGAAATCTTCTGAACAAAGGAAAAGAAGTGTCCCAGAAGCCAGACAGGAAAGTGTCCTGGTCAATTTGGTTCTTGAATCCTTACATCATTTACTGCTTATAGTTTAGAACTTGCTCCTTGGACCTGATGGCTTGATATTCTTCAGCTGGTACTGACTTTAGGTCTCCCCTTGCTCCATTTACCTCTTGAATTGAGAAGCTCCCAACTGCTCTAGGAAAAGCTCATCCAACCCAACCCTCTGAGCCTGGAATTCCTGCCAGAGGCACCTCAGGAATATGGACTAAATACAATCAAATTGTATGGTAAATGACACAGAAACAATTTCTCAGATGTCTCCATAATTATTATCACCAAGGGGAAAGACCAAAGATAAGAGTTGGAAAAAGTATTGCACACATAGAAAGAACTCAAAGAAGAAATTGGAAGTGACAATTTAAGTTTGCTGAAGAATTAGAAATGCTAAGTATCAAACAGAAACTGAAATGAGTAATAGATAAGATCAGAAGCATCATGTCCTCAAACTGTCATAGTTGTCAAATTTCATACTTAACAAAAATATGTACTTCAATAGGGAAGAAATAGGATTCTAAGGAAGAAATCATGGAAAATAATGACAAAGAGATCTATACAAAAGCAAAAACAGAAACGATGAGGAAACATAATATTGTTCAGACACATAACAACATAATCTATTGGTATATTAATTTGCTCTCTCAGCTGAAAGTATTTTTCTCTCCTCTATTCTAGTCAGGTAGCCATAAAAACTATGGCGTTTGCCTCTAGGAAACCATCTCAACTCCAACTTTTCCAAAAAGCTAAGTCATCTCTAAGAGTGAGACATGGAGACAAATCCTTTAAATGAGTGAAGCAATATTAGGCAAACCAAAGGCCTGGAGGAGATTCTCTAAGACAAAGGGGAGGGATAAGGTTTGGAAGTAGGATTAAACATGGAAGAGAGTCAGTCCCACAAGGATGAAGGATAAAAGACTGCATGTGAAATTGTTCCAATGATACACTTACAGAAGAAAATAAACACCAAACACCACAAAGTTGAGAGCAAACGTAAAGTTCTTTTCAAGAAGCTCTATGGTCACTGTGAGAGGTGACTCTCACTTTTTGAGAGGTGACTCTCATTTTTTGAGAGATGCATCTCAAAAAATGCTTGACTTAAATTAGAGGACCACCTTTAGAAAAGCTTCATTGAGGGGCGCCTGGGTGGCTCAGTCGGTTGAGCGTCCAACTTCGGCTCAGGTCATGATCTCCCAGCTCATGGGTTTGAGCCCCACATCGGGCTCTGTGCTGACAGCTCAGAGCCTGGATCCTACTTCAAATTCTGTGTCTCCCTCTCTCTCTGCCCCTCCCCAGCTTGCACTCTGTCTCGCTCTCTCTCTCTCAAAAAAAATAAACATTTAAAAAATTTAAAAAGAAAAAAGAAAAAAGAAAAGCTTCATTGAGTAGAAGAAATTCCAGTGACACTGCCAACCACTTTGGATTAATCAATCAATCCCCTAGTGTGATGATAAGACTGGCATCATTGTCTAACCTAAAGGAATGGGAAGAAGATCCCAGAGGTGAGTGCCATGCTACAGGTGGAGGCTTAAAGCAGATTTGAGTTTTAGAGAAATTATGGAATGTGACATTCTTTGTGTGCCAATATTTTGGACTAAAATTCATAAGCATCACACACATTTAGATAAAAAGAAGTTAGGAATGCCTGGGTGGCTCAGTTGGTAAGTAAATGACTCTTGATTTCAGCTCAGGTCATGATCTCACGGTTTGTGGGACTGAGCCCCATGTCGGGTTCTGCACTGACAGCACAGAGCCTGCTTGGGATTCTCTCTCTCTCCTCTCTCTCTGCGCCCCCCCCCCCCGCTCATGCTCTTCTTCTCTTTCAAAATAAATAAACTTTAATAAAAAATAAAGAAGCTGGAGGAATTCCTATGAACACAGCACAAGAGATAGTTTTGAAAGAAGAAGAATAAAAGGCAAATATACTAGTAGCAATGGAAAAGAAAGAATAACAAATAGAAATAAGACAAATCATATGCATTAGGGTCCTCCAGAAAAACCAAACCAATAGGAAATATAGGATATAGATAGATTAGATGGATAGATATGAAATATAGGATATAGATAGATTAGATAGATAGATATCTATGTCTATATCTATATCTATATGTATATCTATCTACACACACACACACACACACACACACACACACACACACACACACACAGAGGGAGAGAGAGATCTATAGAGTGGGCGAATAGGTTGGAGACTCAGGGGAGTGGTAGTTCTAGCCCAAAGGCAGTTCTTCTGGCAGAATTAGCAGAATTCATTCTTGTTCTGAAGAGGTCAGTTTTTGTTCTATTAAGGCATTCAACTGATTGGGTAAGATTTATCCACATTATAGAGTGTAATCTGCTTTACTCAAAGTCCACTGATGTAAATGTTAATCTCATCCAAAAAACACTTTCAAAGAAACATCCAGAAGAATGTTTGATGAAACATATCGCCACTATGGCCCAGCCAAGTTGACACATAAAATTAACCATTATATCCCCTGAATGCCAGGGCAATTTCCATTTATCTGTGTAAGAGACCTTCAGTTGTAAATACTTGAGAATCTACTTTAGAGATCACTTGCTATGTAAAACAGAAGAGAAGATGTTAGATTATTGCAAATATTTTGAAGCAATAGATACATCTATACTTAAGTTTCTAATGCAAAAATTTAAAGGATGAAAAATGAAAAACTTTCAAATAGTGGAAAAATCTGAAAGCTGATTTTAAAAGGATGTATCATATAAAGAGCTTGTGTGAATTATTCAATTCTTCCTAAAACTGAGAACAAGGGGCAAGAATGGAGTCAAGGGACCAGCACAATAGAGGTATTTCTCTCCCAACTCACTCTTTCACCAAAAGCTAACTTGGCCCTCTCTTCTCCTTCTCAGCATCTAGAATCTAAGAGTCAGAGGAAATGAAACTAATTCATTGTACTTTACCAAGGCGGCCCCCCAACTGATATTTGACAAGGGCCTTAGAAATATTCTCTGTTGGGTATCATGAGCCAAAGTACTCTCAACTAAGTCCCCAACAAGTGCAGGTCTTGAAATATGGCAAAAATTTGACATATTAAAAAATATAGTGTGACCTTCACTGGCATTATCACACATCTTTGTTCTACTGAATGACTGTAGACTGAGCCAGTAAACTGGCTCTTATTGTGTGAAATACTCTAAGAAATATCTCCATCAGATTTGTCTCCACATGGCTTCCTTGAACTGCCAAAAAGTTATAGCTTATATTATTGTTCTTCAGTTTTTCAATCCAGATTTCAGATTGCTCAAGCATATCTGCTAATTCTTAATCAGAATGATAGGTATGCGTTGAAGATCTTTATCTTCAGAGCATGCAATATATACATAGTCTATTCATAATGTATATCATGGTTAATGAATCTTTGAATTTAATCGAACTCTTTCAAGTTGATTTTCAAAGTGTCTTTCCCAAAGGTTATCTTTCATTTTCCATTCTTATACATAAATATCTCTCAGAAATAAACTCTGAGTATCCTTCCAATTCAATACCCTCATTGTATAATCATTTTACAAAGTTGACAAGTTCTAATTACCTACACAATATGAGTTAGGAAAATTCCTTCTCTGACAGTCCATTAAATAAGATTTCCGAGGGGCACCTGGGTGGCTCAATGGTTAAGCTCAGGTCATGATATCTCGGTTCCTGAGTTTGATTGAGCTCTGTGTCAGGTTCTGTGCTGACAGCTAGAGCTTGGCGCCTGCTTCAGATTCTGTCTCCTTCTCTCTCTGCCCCTCCCTCATCCATTCCCCCCCCCTCTCTCAAAAACAAATAAAACATTTTTAAAAATTTTTAAATGAAAAAATAAAATAAAAAATAAGGTTTTTAAGATAAAGGTTTTTGATCCATGGCCTTGCCCTGCAATAGTACATGCATTTCATGTTCCTCCATACACCTGAAATACAGATCACAGAACATTCAGAACATCACAGGAAAGTAACAGTGTGAGGATAGCAAAGTAAACATGTACATCACATGATGTAACCAATTCCCAACTCTAATTGCTCAACCATTTATGATATTCATGATATTTAATATTTAATAGTTTAAGTACTTACAAAATATAGTCAATCATCACATTGGTTATATGATAAAAGACAATTGGCAAAACTTAGTAATGTGCTGAGAAATTACTTTAACAGGATACAAAACACAGCTATGATTACATCCTTTTGATATATCTTTAAGAAATCTATACTAGTTTTTTGCCACCTAGCTATTTATCATTTAAAGAATCATTAAATTCTCTAAAACCAGAGTTTAAAATACATAACACATGTTATGATTATAAAACTAAAGGGTAAAAGGGTTGATATAACATCTTACAAACCTGACTTAGAAAATTTATGATTCTAGGACTTTATGTCCCTGAAGTTATCCTAAAATGATAACTAAGAGCAATTGTATACATTTACTGACAAGGTATGAAATTCAGTTATTATAAGATTTTCCAATCAGTTTCCAGGCAATCATTTGTTTGCAGCCATTATAAACAGGGCTTAAGAATTATCTGAACATCTTATTTAATACTAACTATAATGTATTTGTGAGGAACTATAGTAGAATGGCAGTTGTAATGTGCTTCTCACAGATGCATTGTCAGACAGCTTTCATTTAAACAGTGTTACATTATCTCGGAGAATAAGGTAAAAGAGAGAGAGAGAGAGAGAGAGAGAGAGAGAGAGAGAGAGAGACTAGCCACCAAGTCAAGCTAGTATGCAGAAACCAAAATATTAATTCACTCTGGCAAAGTTGACAAGACTAGAATATCTTTTATTATACACATGAGTACATGTATACATTTAAATATACTTAATCCTACTTAATTAAACCAAGATTTTACACGTAAATATTATTCAGGGTCCCAACAGAAAACATATGGAAAATCTAAGAAAAGTTCAGTAAGTTTAACAAGATGGCAAGATGTAGGAAAACCAAAAAGAACAGTATCCTGGGCCTAGTTGAGCTTTATTACCCTTAGGTCTGAAGGGACAAGGGAAGAAAGAGAATGGTGAAGTGGGACACTTTAAAAGAAGCTATCCCTTTAGTGGAGGCTAACAGCTACTCTCTCTTCCCTCTGATCTCCTGCTCACGTTCCCTATTGGCCCAAACCAATAGGAAACCAGAGGACACGGGATTCATTGATGCAATCAATTTAGGTCAGCTTCCCAGAGCATAAAGTAGGTGGAGAAGGTTGAAGCGTGGCTCTAGAGTGAGAAATGTAAGATAGTTTGCATAACAAAAAAAAATTTTTTTGGCAGATTTTTTTTTTTTAAGTTTATTTTTGGGACAGAGAGAGACAGAGCATGAACGGGGAGGGTCAGAGAGAGGGAGACACAGAATCTGAAATAGGCTCCAGGCTCTGAGCTGTCAGCACAGAGCCCGACGCGGGGCTCAAACTCACGGACTGTGACATCACGACCTGAGCCGAAGTCGGACGCTCAACCGACTGAGCCACCCAGGCGCCCCCAGATTTTTTTTTTTTTAATGAGATAAAAAAAAATCTTCTTTGGTCCATGAAGGAGCTTCAAGGAATTTAAGAATTAGAAGTAGGTTGTCATGGATTGTTACAGTAATGGCCCCGGCAAATCACACCTCTCAGTATTCACATCTCTCAGTATCCACATGCTTGTTCACCACCCCTTCCATATTGACCTTGGGCTTGGCCATATGACTTGATATGAACAAGAGAAACATCAGCATACATAATACAAGCAAAAAGTTAATAGGCAAATTCTTGGAATACTGCCCTGATATGTCTAGGCCATGAAGATGCCCAGAATGAAATACCATGTGGGAAGAGATGCCCAGCTGTCTTGGATGTCCCAGCTGAGCCTTGCCCTCAGCAGATCACCTCAGCATGAGTAAGCCCATTCAGAAAAACTCCCCAGTCAACCCACAGAATCATGAGAAATAGTAATTGTTTTTGTTGTAAGCACTGAGTTTGGGGTGGTTTATTATGCAGCAATAGATAAATGAACACAACCTGATTTGACTGAGGAATGGCTAACCTCCAGTGCTACAGAAATCAATCACGTTCAAATGATATTCCTACAACCCAATTCTCTCTGCCTCTCAATTCAGCTCTACTCTTTTCCCTTCTGTGTGTTGACTTAATTCTCAGAGAGGTTCTCCTCTTGTGGTCAAAAAGATGGTTGCGGCAGGATGTGGAGAAAAATGAGCACTCATGCACTGTTAGTGAGAATGTAAATTGGTGCAGCCACTGTGGAAAACAGTGTGGCGGATCCTCAAAAAATTAAAAATAGAAATACTATACGGTCCTGTAATTCCACTACTAGGTATTTACCCAAAGAAAACAAAAACTCTAAATCAAAAAAAATATATGCACTCCAGTTTATTGCAGCATTATTTACAATAGTCAAGATATGGAAGCAAACCAAGTGTCCATCAATAGATGAATGGATAAAGAAAATATGATACACACACACACACACACACACACACACACACACACACACAATGGAATATTACTCAACCGTTAAAAAGAATAAGGTCTTCCTATTTGTGACAACACGGATGGACCTACAGGGTATTATGTTAAGGAAAATAAGTCAGACAGAGAAAGACAAATACCACACAATTTCACTCATAATATGGAATCTAAAAAACAAAATAAATGAACAAACAAAAAGCAGAAACAGAACCATAAATACAGAGAATAAAGTGACAGTTGCCAGAGGGGAGGAAGTTGGGAGACGGGCAAATGGGTGGAATGGGAAGTACAGGCTTCCAGTTATGGAATGAATAAGTCATGAGGATGAAAGGTAACAGCACAGGGGCTACAGTCAATGTTACTATAATAGTGTATGATGACAGATGGTAGCTACATTTGTAGTGAGCATAGTATAATGTATAGACTTGTTGAATCACTATGTTGTACACACAAATTAATGTAACATTGTGTGTCAGCTATACTTCAATTTTTTTTTTTTTTTTAAGAGAGATCATCAGGGCTCCTGGGTGGCTCATTCAGTTAAGTGTCAGACTTAGACTCAGGTCATGATCTCATGGCTCGTGGATTTGAGCCCCACATCAGACTGCTGTCAACACAGAGTCCATTTCTGATCTTCTGCAACCCCTCTCCCTTTCCCTCCCATGCTGGTTCTCTATCTCAAAAAAAATAAATATATAAACTTTTTAAAAAATAAGAGAGATGGTTGTAGCACTCCCAGATTTCACATCCTCTATGTTCAAATGTAATAGGACTTTTTCTCCACAATTGGATGAGACAAATCTGACTCTCACTAGCTCAAATTGGATTGTTTCTACCTGCAGACCAATCACTATAGCCAGGAGATGATCTACCTATACCCCTCCTGTGATACAAGTGCAGGATCCCCATCTCTCCCTGCCAGGAACAGATATAATAGTGGGGTTATCCAGGTGCCCTATGATGCACACATTTTAAGCACAGGAAAGAAGTACATATCAAATCTGGAATAAGGAAAGATACTTCCAAACAATTTTATATGCCAACACAGGGTATGATGGCTCCTTATCTCCATGTGAGGAAATGAACCAGGTCCAAAGAACTGTTATGCAGCCACACAAGGGTCAACAGACTGTGCATGACTGCCTTTCCCAACAGTCCACCATTGTTCAACAGTCCACCAACCGTTGTTCAGCTGCTTAAATAGCAGATAAAGTGCATAAAATCTGGTAGGACCACTGTTTGCCCCAAATTTAGAGATAGAGCTGGGTCTAATGGGGCCCTTGAACAATGTATATAGATGCAGTTTGCCTGCAGAGACCTATCATTTTGAGATAGCACTTCATCAGGATCATTAGGAGAACCAGACCCAGGATGATGATCAAACCTACGCTTGAGGACAGTCTCTAATTAGGAGACCCAAGGGCTTAGAATAAACCAACTAAGGAGTCTGGTGGGGTACTGCAGGTAGATAGTCAATAATCATCCCATCTGAGCATGGATGTTCTTTAGTTTTTGCCTTATCTGAACTCTTGATATATACACAAGAGTTGTTGGCTGTGGGGAATAAGCTTAGGAATTCCCTGAGCTTGCACCAGATGGGGTAACAAGGCATAAAGAATTAGAAAGCCACAGGATGTACACCCCCAAGTTTGGGTAAACAAGACTAGGTAAATAAGATTAGGTAAATGGTGCAAAGACCCCCAGTATAGGACAAATGTATAAGAATAGGGTATCTCAGGATGAAAACATCCAAAATGAGGTAAACAAGATTAGGTATTCAGGGCAGAAATGCCCCCCAACTTAGTACAACAGCAGAAAGCTGGTTTCACAGGAAGGAAGGACCAAATTAGGTAAACACGTAAATAGGGCGGTGGGGGAGGTTGCCCAGAGCGGAGCCTTGTTGACCCTGAGGTAGCATGCTGTCTTTCTTGTCCCCTAGGCCAGTTTAGGTAAACAGACATGGGGCCTCACGTCCTCTGTAAACAACCTTCACCAGGAACCAGGATTTTGTTTTGTACTGACCCAAACCCCTAACACCACACATCTTCAAAACCCCCTTTGCCTCATGCCCATGAGTTAATTAATGTTCACGATTTCATTGTCTCTTTGTGCACATCCATTACCATGTGTCTAAGCCCTCTTATCCTAATAAAAATGGAGCAAGGACCCTTACTCTGGGCTCTTGTCTCCTCCCAGACATTAGCCTCTCGCATTTTTAAATCCTGCATCCCATTTTCTTGCTGGACAAGACAGAACTCCAGACCCAGAGTCTACAACAGTTGGCAATAATACAAATGCCTCACTGTTCTGCCAACAGATAATCAAGGCTATTCAATTATTCATCACCACCTTAGCTAGTGAGTTTGTTGAGTCTTGTTGGTTTTGGATGGCTTGGAAGTCTGAGTGAGACCTGTACCACTCAGGCTATCACATGGGAATATGGGAGTAGGGCCTTAACCCCCAATTTAGAGGGACTTCTCTCTACCACATAGCATGGGTGGAATTCTTCTGTAGGAATCTCATTACTTTCGTTTATCTATCCAGTTTTACCAATCAAAGCCATATTGCTCTGCGGATCAACCCTATTCTCCTTTTTCCCCCTTTGTAATCTCTTGAATTCACCTTTTGGCCCTCTGGGCATGGCTTCCCCTTGTTTGTTTTCTATCTGTTCAGCCCAAGTTGTTGGAAACCATTGAAATCATTTTGTTTTTATCCCAAGCAAGACTTTTCAGTGGAGCTTTTCCATTGCTTCCCTCACAGTCATTTCAGGGTCAACAGCAGTGATAGCAGGGTCTTCCACTGGGAATGGTCCTGTTGCATGAAGGCCTCCAATACATCATCCATGTACCCAGCCACAGGGTCACATAATCAGGTATGGCTTTTACCTGAAATGCAGTTGTGGCTTTATGAATGGCTTTCCAGGGGGTCTTAGTCCTAGGGAAGTCCTCACAGTTAAGAATATTGTTCTCATACTCCTTGCAATCTAGATCAAGAGTGACATGGACTGAAGGGAACCTAGGTGGTTCAGCCAGTTGAATGTCCAACTTCAGCTCAGGTCATGATCTCACAGTTTGTGAGATCAAGCCCTGCATTGAGCTCTCTGCTGTCAGCACAGGGCCCGCTTTAGATCCTGCCTCCCTCTCTCTCTCTCACCCTCTCCTACTCGCTCTCTCTCTCTCTCTCTCTCAAAAATAATAAACATTAAAAAAAAAAAAAGAGTGACATGCACACTTCGTCCTGTTGGTTGCCCTACTCAATGTAGATTTTTAAAATGCATTGCAGCAAAAGGTCAGTGGTTAGCTTCGACTGCACCAGCCTGGGACATTTGGGTCTGCAAGGCCTTCTCGTCAAACAGGGGCACCAACCAAGCTGCATGAGAATTCCCTGGCCTCTGCCCAAATCTATCTTTCAGTTTTTGTATTTCACTCTCCAAAAAGGATCTCATTTGATCAGTTTCATGTTCAGCAACATCATTGGTGGTTTGCATTTAGTGAAAACAAGTCTTACTTGGGGCTCTTAAGCAACTCGGATCAAACAGAGCTTCCTACACAGGGGCCTTTGACCCCCCCTTGGGTGTCATCTGCAGCTCCTGGCATGTGGAAGTTAGAGGACAGTGTAGAAGTATGAAGATGGCCAGAAGCCAGGTTAACTTCCCAATATTTTTAGGGCCCACCTCTTGCATTTCTGCCCTCATCCATCACACCAGTTTATCCTTGATGACAGGGAGACTGCCTACGTTTCACTTATTCCCACTCATCCAGAGACAGCACAGTATCTCAGTCAGGCCCTCCTCCCCCCAGGAAGCTGACATCACTCTAGGATGGCTGGACTGAGGAACGCCATGCATCTGCATCATGTACTAACATGGTTGGTGACCTTGATCACTGCACTAAACTGTTGAGCAATTGACACCTGTTACCAAACACCAGGAAAAGCAGTGGCAAGATGTCAACCTACTACAAGAGTTTTCAGGTATTGGCACTGCCAAGAAAGACAAGACTCACACAGGCACTGGATGGAATAATACTTTATTCACAGAGATAGAGCAAGATCAGCTTCAATACTGAGTATCAGTCCATCATGGCCAGCGCATCTTGCCCCAAAGTTGGCACAGGGAGATAGTCTCTACTCAATCCTCTTATGTAGCAGGTGAAGAACACTCTTCCCTTCCCACCAGAAACAGATATTGCAGTAGGGCTGGTGTGGTGCCTTATGATGCACATGCTTTAAGCAGAACAAAGAGGGACATATGAAATCCTGAATCAGGAAAGATAATCCCAGATAAGTCCATATGCCCAGCAGGCTATCAGGACTCCTTATCTTTGTGAAAGCAAATGTTCCAGGCCCAAGGCATTATCTTCATCTTCATCTCTTCATCATCACTATTTCACTGAGACCATGTTTACAAGATCACCACTAATCTTCATGTTGCCAAACCCAAAGGTTATTTCTGTTATCGTACTTGTCCTTTCAGGAGCATCCCAAATGAATAAATGAATCTCTCTCCCTGTTTACCTCTTTCAGAGATATCACACTTTCGTTTTCCCCTTAGGCAGGTTTCCTTTGCTGTCACTTCCTTCTCTACTAAAACCCTAAAGTTAGCAGGGCACCAAGGCTCTGCTCTGTCCTGGGCTTTCTCCTCTTTATTTATACTCTTTCCCTGATGACCTCAGTGTCATGTTTTAAATATCTTACTCATGCCAAAGACACTCAAGCCTTGACCTCTACTCTGAACTTCGGACTCAAGTATCAAACTGTCCTTGATGTTGCCACATATACAAGGCTTTTCCTCTAATTTAAGTTCTTTAATTTTATTCCATGAACTTAACACTTTACTATTTCAGAGTTTTCACAAGATTTTCTTCAAATTACATTTGTCTGTTCTGCCACCAAACCTAGAATTTACTGACGAGTTCAGTTTAGAAACTAGGAAAACAAAAGAACATTGTACTAAGAGAAGATTCTTTAATTCTAATATTGGAAGTCTGATTTTTTTTTTCTGCTTTGGAATAATTATGCTTACGCTATTTAATATGGTATATATACTTCTACCATGATTTAAGAAAAAGTTATAATAGTGAACTTTATTCTCATGAATTATCTACCCAGATCTTTGTGTGTATTGAAATGTTTTCAAAAGCTGTCTACTGCAGTATATCTGATTACACTATGGTACTAGTTCTAGGCTACTGTTGTTGGTGTTTTTTTTCTTTTCTTCCCACACTTGTCTGTGCACAAAACTTCAATCATCCTCTTTACATTCATTTGCTCAATGAGCCTTCTCCAGCCCTGACTTTTCTCTTGGGCTTCATTTCTACATTTCTGATTATCCACTGGACAAATGGAACTCAATGTTCTACCCCATATTTAGCACAAGCAAAAATGAATCTTCTTTTCACTTCTCCCAAATCAGTAACTTCTGACTCACCTCTTCCTCTCAATGGAGCTGTCATTCTCTTGGCTGCCTGGGCTCCATTGTTTTCTCTCTTCTCCCACATTTCATCATCACATCCTACTTTTTCTTCCTTTAACACAGCAATATCATGCCCTCATGACATTATGAATTCGGGGAAAGACTTGAGAATGTGAGTTCACTGAGATCTCTATGCCTTTTTTTTTTTTTTTTTTTACCTCTAATACAAGGTTAAAAATACATACCAGGATTGTTTTGAAGATTACATGATCTAATACACATAAGAACTTGACACCACATAAGTTCTGTGTTCTTCTCTTCCCTGCCTTCCATTTCCATTGCCAACATTATAGTGGTGTCCTTCACAATATCTCATCTAAATGACTGCACTAATTTCTAAACTGTGCTTTTAATCTTTCCTCCAAACACTTCCTAAAACACTATTTGGTTCACATTATGATCTCATCAAAAAGACTTTAATGATTTTAATTTTTAAAGCAGAGATATCTAAAATTAAGTTTACAGACTTCTTATTAAACTATAAACTCTTTCAGGAAGGACAAGGACTTCTGTGTATTTGTATTAGCTTTCCTTGAAGCACACGGCATGCACCAGAAGCTCAATGAATATTTCCTCCAAAAAATTATTAAAATGATGATCTCATCTAAAAGTATGTTAAGAATATGAGAACTATTTTTAGCATGTTAAGTTCTTCAAGGATACTTTTATTTATTTATTTATTTAATTTTTAAATTTATATCCAAGTTAGTTAGCATATAATGCAGTAATGATTTCAGTAGATTCCAGTGATTCATCCCCTTTGTATAACACCCAGTGCTCATCCCAACAAGTGTCTTCCTTAATGCCTCTTACCCATTTAGCCAATCCCCCGACCCACAATCCATCCAGCAACCCTCAGTTTGTTCTCTGTATTTAAGAGTCTCATGTTTTGTCCCCCTCCTTGTTTTTATATTATTTTTGCTACCCTTCCTTTATGTTCATCTGTTTTGTATCTGAAAGTCCTCATGAGTGAAGTCATATATTTGTCTTTCTCTGACTAATTTCACTTAGCATAATACCCTCTAGTTCCATCCATGTAGTTGCAAATGGCAAGATTTCATTCTTTATGACTGTTGAGTAATACTCCATTGTATATATATACCACATCTTCTTTATCCATTCATCCATCGATGGACATTTGGGCTCTTTCCATACTTTGGCTATTGATGATAGTACTGCTATAAACATTGGGGTACATGTGCCCCTTTGAAAGAGCACACCTGTATCCCTTCTTCAAGGACACTTAAATTTCAGTTCTGACCTTTATATGGTCTTTCTTTAATCATTTCAAATATTTGGTAGCAATTTTCTTGACTGTTTTAGGTGTAGGAGCAATGACTGATGGCTTCATCCCTCACTGTTTTTCTGTTTCTTGAAGAGATAAACACCTTGAAGGAGTTGTGTAACAGCTTCAGTCATCGCTCATGTTCACTGGAGGGCAGTGCTGTCAATAAGCAAGTTCTGGATTCATTTTATTTTGCATTGCATGTGTTAGTTATTAGTTGGAGTCAAAAGCTAATATGGAAAAAAATTTTTTTTCTTTAAAGACTGGAATATGTTTCAGGTATGCTGTACCACACTTACCCTAAAACAGTGATTCTCAAACTTCTATATGTATATGAATCACCATTGACCTGTGCCATCCAATAAAGTACCCACTAACCATATGGCAATGGGGTACTTGAAATGTGGACAGTCAAACCGAGATATGCTGTGACTGTAAAATACACACTGGATTGCAAGGACTGAGTACAAAAAAGGAATGGAAAATGTCTCAATAACTTGTGTTGATCAGATGTTGAAATGAAAATATTTTAGTTATATTGGGTTAAATAAAATGCATTAGAATTAATTATATCCAAATCTTTTTATTTTTTACAATGTGGCTACTATAATATTCAAAGTTACATATGCAATTCTCATTTGTGGTTCATGTTATATTCCTGTTGAACAGCATTGGCTCATATGGTTGTTTAAAAATGTTTCCTGGGTTGGGGTGCTTGGGTGGCTCAGTCAGTTGAGCATCCAACTCTTGATTTTGGCTCAGGTCATGATTCCAGGGACGGGATGGAGACCCTGCACTCAGCCCCACATCAAGCTCATGCTCCGCATGGAGACTGCTTAAGATTCTCCCTCTTCTCTCCCTCTCCCCCACTTGTCCGTGGTCTCTCTCATTAAAAAAAAAAAAGTTCCCTCGGTCCCATTTTTAGAGATTCTGCTTTGGTTGTTGCACATTAGGGCCCAAAAATCTGATATTTTTTAGCTCTCCAAGTAATTCAATTGATAAGTCATGGTAGGGAATTATTGTTTTGTACTGCTTTTGATGGTCTTCAACACAGCAGTGATTCAAAGATAACACGGAGAAATAGTTTTCAATTTTGATTGTGTAATAACTGCCATCCCATAAAGTAATATGCATGTTTTTCAATTAGCAAAACTCTTCAATATATCATCACAACATGACTGTTTTGTGGTAGTGGAAGGATGGTACAAACAATTAAGCAGTGTCTATCACAAACTTAAGTGCACATAACCTTTGACTCACCTTTAGAAATTGATCTTGCAGATCTTCCAACAAGATCCTTATAATATATCTGTAATTCGCTTCAGCACAATTTGAAATAGTGAAAAACCGGAAACTGAGGAAATAAATTATGATATATCCAACTGAATACTATGCAGGCTATAAACAAGAATAAGTTCATTTATAAGTACTGGTATGAAAAAATGTTTAGATTTATGAGGGGGCAAGAAAGTTGCAGAGAAGTATGCAGATCTTACCTGTACATATAAAATATTAAAAAATATGTATTTTTATTTGCATAGAAATATTTGTATATGCATATACAATTCAAAAGTTTCAAAAACTGTTAATAGTGGTTACTGCTAACAGTGAGGAGATTCCCAGTGATATGGAAAGGATCTTTTTGCTTTTTATATCCTTTTGTACTGTTTTAGTTTTTTTTACTATGACCAACATGTAAATTTACATTTACATTACAAAATACTGTTAAAATATCTATGTAATACCTAGCCAAGTAAATATTTCATCACTTAGGTTCCTGTTACAGAAATTTGATTTACACTATTATCCTTTAAGCTGCAATTTGGTCTTCATTTTAATTTTCTAAAAGGCCACCACATATATTCATTTATTCATTCAACCAATAGTTACAGACAACCTACTTTATGCTGGACAGAACACTGTTCTAAGGCCGAATAATACAAAGTGGACACAAAACCATGTATTCCTTAGACATGGGGAGGACAATAAACAAACCCAGACATAAATAATAATTAGTAATGAGTGCCATGAAGGCCTGAGTTTTCAAATGCCAGAATGTTCAAATGTCATGTGTGCTTGTGTGTGTATACACATGTATTCACTTACACATATTAATACAATCTTGGCTACTGAATTTTTTAAGAGTCGTTTGTATATAGTATTCTGGGATATTTCTCAAACTAAATTTTCTCTTGCATTCATTATAACGAACTCGGCCAAACAAATTAAAAATAGCAAAGCTTTTCAGTTGTGTCAATTTAGACAAATTACTTAGCTGCTTTAGGACTCAATTTTCTCCTCCACCAAACGGGGTATTTACCTCTCGGGTTGGCTGCGTCGGGGAGAACTCTAAGCGCAGACCACGTAACGCAACAGCAGCGCCTGGCACAATGAAGAACAGGGATGGGGTGGGGCGGGTAGGGCGCGGACGCCCGCACTGGGGCGCAACTGGGCCGCGCGCGGCGCGGCGGGCCGGCTGTCCCGCAGAGGCGCGGTATTCTCGCCATGGACCGCAGGAGAAAGGCGGTGCTTTCACATACTTTTTTCATCTAAGCACTTCTGCACGCCAATTTATCTTTCTGTGAGTGCGGAGACCAGTGCCCGCCAGCTCCTGCGGCGCCCGCTGGGCGTCAACTCCCGCCGCGCCGAGTCAGCCCGACTTTTCGAGATGCTCAAATGCTGAGGCCGTCCTGCGCTACAAAACTCAAGCCCACTCCCGGCCCCAAGCCGGCCAATCTGTTCAGGGCACATTTGGCCCGGGGCAGGCGGTAGACTCGCCTCCAACTGCGGCTGTTAGTTTGAATTCTGGCGCCACTCCCACGCCACGTAGAGCTATACTCGGAAGCGACGGATCTTCGAGCGCAGCGGGCGCGCACCGGGGACTGGGCGGGCGTGCAGCGGGCGGGCGACGCGCGCACCACGCCCCGGAAGCAGCCCCCGAAAGAAAAGAGCCGCCGCGCGCGCTCCCGCTCTCTCCCCTCAGGAAATGGCCACGCCCCCGTCATCTCCCGAGTCCAATAGAAGCGAGAGGGTGGGGCGGCCTCGGTCTGACTCAGGGGAGGCTATAAAGGGAACTGCTGGCAGCTCAGCTCGGTCTTTTACGACTGGATTTGGGAGGCGTTGTGTCGTTTTCGGTGAGTGGGCGCTGTGGGCGAGGACCCGCGCGGGCCGTATTGGAATAGACTGAGGTTCGCTGCAGTATTGTGGGAAGATTAGAGATTTGAGTTTAGAGTGCTGTGTGTAGAAAACTTGCACGTGGAAAACACGCAGCCGGGCCGCCACGTGTCCTGAGTGGTAGTGGTGGCGGCAGGCTTCGAGCTTAGGCGTGTGGAGGCTGGTGCTCATGGCCACGAGCGCTGTGCGCGGCCTGCTTGCTAAACGCCGACATCCGGCTGGCCAAGCCTGAGCGGCGGCGGGAAAACCATATTCCCGGTATTTGGGGCAGGGAGTTTTACGTTGAGCAAGAGGCCTTTAATAAGGAGAGTGTCGTTTTGTCGCGCATCAAAAGGTCATTTGAAAATGGGCAGCCCTGACGT
Organism: Herpailurus yagouaroundi; assembly: GCF_014898765.1. Lineage (NCBI taxonomy): Eukaryota > Metazoa > Chordata > Mammalia > Carnivora > Felidae > Herpailurus > Herpailurus yagouaroundi. The sequence continues at coordinate 45,715,710 of NW_024412394.1, read as the reverse complement.
TGCCTGAGATTGAGTTGTATTGTGCCCAGGTGGCGCTGTGTGCAAACCAGATTAGTGATTGGGAAGATTTTAGTACTGAAAACCTTCAACTGTCATTCTGTAAGAATGCTTAGTTTTAAATATTTTGGTCCCCTTCAGGAACAATGGCTCTCAGTGGCATAACGGAGCTGTTACCTGGAGATGTTCACGTAAGTACTGTTGAGCTTAGTTTTTAAACTGAAGAAGTAAACCTGTTGATTTACAGGAAAAGATGGTGCATCATTTGAAATTTGCTTCCTACTAGATACAAAGGAAAACTAGAAAATACGTGAGGGAATATTTCCTGGGAAATTATTTGGTTGGAACCTGACCATTTTACCCAGGTATGTGTTGGGCTAATAATTTGATTGTTGGGCTACTTTGATTCAGTGCGATTAGTCCATATGTAGATTAAAATGAAAATTTTTTTTGTCCTTGAACAGCATCCTGGGAGTTGATGAATACTAACAGACCTACAAATGTCACTGGCTAGCAATGTAATTTTTAAAGTAAGTTGTGTGACTTACAAGATCAACTGTAGTGTTTCTAATATAGTGCTTACCTCTTAAAGTTGCTTTGGCTTACGGTAAATTTCACCGTAACATAATTTAGTGGATTATGGTCTTATCAATGATGAAATCTATCCCGAAGCTGACCACCTGAAGAAAAACATACGGATTCGGCTTCTGAGATAAGACTGAAGTTTTTATAGTCTGGATTTTATAACTGAGAAGGTTCTGTTAGGTTATAAATCTTGTAGGGGGAGAACTGCTACTTCAAAATGTGTTGTGGGTTTTTTTTTTTCTCTGCCAACAGTGAGGGGTCGCTGTCTTTCCATTGAAAGAGGCCAGTTTGCTGTGACCTTCCTAAGATGTAACCCGTTTCTGTGAGTAGAGATTTTTTCCCTTAACAGTTCATCAGTACTTTGTCCTTGGTCTTAATCCATGATGATCTTATCCCGAACCTGAATATCTGTTGAGAAAACTTATACGGATCTGGCTTCTGAGATAGACCATTATAAGGACAATGATATTTTTAAAAATTCTTTGGCTTTTTTGATGTTGGTAGTCTTGTAAATCTCAAATGTTTTTCCTTTTCTAGGGTTAATACCACCAGATTTACTTGTGAAAAATCGATAAGGAAAAGCTCTTCATTTAGCTGACATGGGAAGAAAATCTACAAATCAAGACAATATTTTTTTATTTCTGTAAACAGGTTATGAAACCGCATCAGATTCAGATTAATGTATTTGTAAGATTTAAGCCATTACTTTTTATGTCATACTGCCCTAGAGAATCCTAACCTGTTAAGCAGATTACTTTGTAGATCTATTTCTATTTTAAATACAGGCATGCAAAGGAAGGTACATATTTTTAATGGAGAAGTCTTTGATTTCAGTTAACCAGACTTGTAATCAGCTTATTGTGAATGTTTCACCTTTGGCCACCTGTTTGAATTTAAAATCTACGATTGTAATTAAAGCTGAGTGAAAATTTACACTGAATATTGTAGAAAAGTCCTTAGATTTTTATGGAGAGATGATTCATTTTGGCAGTAACACACGGTACAGATCATGCTGGGTTTTGTAGCGTACTGAATATTACTGGATTAGTGGTGAGCAAAACAGAAAGACTGAGTCTATTACTGGGAGAGGGGAAAATACCAGGTATTACTGGTTCTAATTACTGAATTCTGGAATGTTTGGTCCTAATAAATTATAGTTTGAAAGGATGCTTAAGATGGAAAATGTGAGGGACACCTTGGTGGCTCAGTAAAACATCTCAGCTCCTCCATGCTGGGCATGAAACCTACTTTAAAAAAAAAAGATGGGAAAATGTGGAATGCTGAAAATGAAGAGCACAGCATGACAACGGGTCATGGGGGAAGTTCACTGATAAAACCAAACATTGCATAGAATGGATTTAGTGTAGACAGTAATAGCATCTGATCTAACCAAGATGGTTTGGCCCCATGCATGATCATTTTCCCTAAATAGCTACATGAATAAATTGTTGCTAAGCCTATACTTCAGTGTTAGTCAAAAGAATATTCTTGTCAGCTTATGATTATGAACTACCTTTTTTCCTAAAATGTTTTCTTAGTGAAAATGCAACGTTGGACCCATGTAGTTTAAGAGGCTCAGTGACAACCTTGCCATTTAGTGGGTAGGTACATAGTAGATTTGCTCACGTATTGCAATGGTATACAAAATGCACCTTGGAAAATGTATATTGAAGCCATATTAAAATAGGTATTAATGCTGTCAGACTTCAAATAATCTGGGTCTCCACACACTTATATGGTAGGTGCAAGGAATTCCACAGTGGCCATAAGTCATGAGAACGTGTAGAATGAACTACTGTAAGTCTGCAGGAAATAACCATGCTTTACATGGATTATTCATAGGAAGCAAGAGCTCCCTAAACTGAGACACCAAGGTGTGCTCCCCTTAATGCAAAGGCCTTAAGGCTTGCTAAAATCCAGCAAAGGGAAAAGCCACTTGGTATAACAGATTACATATGTAATGAGATTTTGCTATATTAACAAAAGAAAAGTGATTGGGGTCTGTACAGCCTTTTCAAGAAACTGTCTACCCTTTTTGACAAAGCTGGCACCTCACTTCAAAACAAGTTGTGAAATAGATAAAATTTGCTTTGAAGCACTCTGACCTCTTCCTGCAATTTCTATTGTTGCTCCTTACCCTCTCAATTGATCTGGTAATATGTCACATGTCTTAATTATAATGTGCATTTTATGGATTGCAGTGTTACTGGGCTCTGCTAAGGAGGTTAGAAGTAAAACACTTACTATGTCCTCATTTTGTTAATAGTGACATGAAATGCCAAGAAAACCAAAGGCAGGCTATAAAGAAAGTGAGAAAAAAATGTCTTGAGATTGAACAAGTGGATTTGAGTCAAAACCATCTCAGATGAGATGTGAGAAAGAACATTTTTGGCATAAACACTTGGAGCAAAGATTATATGCTCCAGGACCTCAGAATAATGAATTTGAAATTCAGGTATCAATTGTGTGGTTAGATGTAGGACAAACAAGGTAGAAGATAGGCTGAAATGTTTTGGGGTGACAGTAAAAACCTATGGCTATTTGAATTCCCTAAAACATTTTTTTCAGGGGGAAGGCACATAGCAGAAAATCACATTTAGTCCCTTTGACTCTATACAGTGTACACTTGAACAAGTAAGTCAGGTCCAAAAAGGTACGCTTTAGTGGAATTAAGCTTGAAAGCTCAACGTGTTATAATTGACGTCAGCTGCCATTAAAATTACTAATTGTTTCAAACCTGTAATATACCTAAATGGTATTTTTCATTCATACAACGTGGTGTGGACTGTCATTCTACTAGCCTTCTGTTTTATGAATGTTAACATACCAGGTATTCCTTTCAAGTCCCTGGCTAAGGGACTTAACCCTCTGAGCATATGTGCAATTTAATAGAGAACTTAATGGAGACAAAGCCTTCAAGACCTGAGGAATAAACGACTACGGCTATAATAGACTGGGATCTGCTTCATTAGGACTGATACCAGAAGTTGAAAGCAAAACCTACATGTGTCTGGCTTTAGTGGCTTTAACCAATAGGAATGCTTTATGCCTTCCATCACGCTTCCAGGTTATCTTCAAATACAGTAGGCTCAAACCTACCATTTGGTGCTTTCTAAAATTCTGTTGCCAGAAATCTAGTATCAACTGCACTTCCCAATCAAGTGCTCTCTGAATTGATAATACACTTCATAAATCCTTAACTGTTTACCCATCCTGTGTGGAATCTTGGTTGTGCTCAGGTTTTTAACACCCAATTTCCCAGTTAGAATATTTATTTGAATTCCAGTCTTCTAGGATAGTCTGCTTATCTTTTGCTGGTGCTTCCTCCCTTTAGGTGGGGACTCTCTTATCTTTCCTCCCAAAAGCTTGGTTCTGGATCCAAGTAGCACTCACAGCATAGTATAGTAATTACAATTGCCTGACTGAATATTGCCACTGCCTCTGGCCTTGCTGCACCTCACTGATTCTACTTATTTGGATATGTATGAAGATCAGATCAAAGCACAAGTTTGCCATGAGGTGCTGGAAGGTTTATGGACCATCTTGGGGTGGAGGAGAGGGTATCTTTTCAAAATGACAATCGAACTCCTTGGTCTCATTCTTACAAGACCTGGCCTCTTCCCCTTATTACTAGTCCACTGCTAGAGTCCTGTCATGCCATGTGGCTGAGTTACAACAAAATGAGTTAATGTCATTTAAGTGAGACGCCTGAGTACACTATAATCGAACCTTTTTGGGAACTTAATTATGCCCATTCAGTTGATTCTAATTCTTTTCAAAATAGTAATAATGTAAAAAGCATTTAAGAATATTCAGAAATTAGCATTTGAGGAAAATAACATTTACACATATAATGTGTTACTTAGGTCAGTAAACTTTTGACATATCCTTGCCTCCTAACTATATAAAGCATAATTGTACATTTTTTTAATTTTTTTTTTCAACGTTTATTTATTTTTGGGACAGAGAGAGACAGAGCATGAATGGGGGAGGGGCAGAGAGAGAGGGAGACACAGAATCGGAAACAGGCTCCAGGCTCTGAGCCATCAGCCCAGAGCCTGACGCGGGGCTTGAACTCACGGACCGCGAGATCGTGACCTGGCTGAAGTCGGACGTTTAACCGACTGCACCACCCAGGCACCCCATGTACATTTTTAAATGTACAGTTTGATGAGTTTTTCCTTTGATACACACCCGTGAAAACATAAGTTTTAGAGAAGTACAGAGTTGAGAGATCTGAGCTGGAAAAATAAAATTGGGAATCATCCACATGTGGATGGTGTATTTAAAGCCATAAGATTACATGAGATCACCAAAGGAATGAATATAGATAAAAGGAGTGGTCCAAGAGTTGAGTCCTGGAACATTCTAAGAGTAGGGGATTCTGGGTTTAGTTAAAATCCTGGAGATTATTTTGTGCCTGGGACAAAAATTGAGAAGCAGAAATCTATTGTCAAGTCCAACTGCTATATCAAGAAAAGGAACTAGATGGAAAATCAAGGAGTTTTGGAATAAAAGCAAGGGTGAAAACTAAGCAAATAATTGGGCTATAGGGCTGAAGATAGCCTTGATTTAATGCAGAGCCTTAGCATAGAAATTGAAGGAGTTAATATCTGAGAAAGACTTTGTAAATTATCGGGCAAAGTAGTCTTCAGGAAAGAATAAGATAAGGAATTTAGGAAGTATGATAAGGGTTTTCATCAGACACTGCAGACTTAGAGAAGTGGAGTTAGCTACAGACAAGTTAGAGGTTTGTCTTACAGAGCCAAAGTGCCTGCTGAGGCTAAAAACTACCGATTTTAATAGTTAATCAGCATAATTATTCACTGTTCTATGGGACTTATCTGCCTGGGAGCAGGAAGCAGATCAGTGGATTCATCCAAAATTAGGAATAAAGTGGCCAGGAAGAGCAAAACAATAACACGCCAAGAGAATTGATTTGGTAAAAGTGTTAAAATTATTAACCTTGAGATCCAGTCTGATTAGGGAAAAACACAAAACAAGTGAGGGTCACAAGTGAGACAAAGATCATATGTACCATGAAAACTTACTGTTGAAAATTAGGTAAAATAAGGCCCTCTCCAGTTATACCATAAAATGACCCATAGTGTGTTGTATTCTGATTGTTGGTTTCTCTCTCTCTGGCCCTAGAATGTGAATCCTTTACAAAAATAAACTGTGCCATTTAATCTCAAATTTTGCCTAGAACAATGTAATGACTCCCATAAGAAATTGTCTAAATGGAATTCAATTTGTGTATCTAAGGTGGGCAACAATGATGTGATTTAACCTCTCCAAAAGGGGTAAAAGAAATAAAAGTTGGAAGGTGTTTTGGACAAATACTTGTGTTCCCCCAAATCCATATGTTGAAGCCCTAACCCTAGTGTGGCTATATTTGTAGACAGAGCTCAAAAGAAGTTAACGGAGTTTAAATAAGCTCATAAGGGTAAGGCTCTGATCTGGGAGGAGGAGTGTCCTTATAAAAAAAGACACCAGAGAACTCACTCTCTCCCTCTCCCCTAGCACACCCACAAAGAAGAGGTCACATGAGCACACAGTGTGATGGTGACCACCCACAAGCCAAGACAAGAGGCCTCAGAATGTTGAACTTCCAGCCTCCAGAACTGTGAGAGAAAATTCATTTCTATTGTTTAAGCCACCCAGTCTGTGATATTTTGTTATGGCAGCTCTAACAGACTAAGAAGCAGAGGATAAATGGCCACTGCTATAATTTTGGGAGTTTATATTTAGCTAAAGAATTATGAGTAATAACTATGAAAAAAGCCCATGCAATGTAATCTCTCTGGCTTTATACATTTTCCCTTTAGGTTTCTATTTATTACACTGGAACTAAATCTACAATGTACTTTCTTATTGAATATTAGCAAACACAGCTGCTAGTCACAAAGCTTCCTCTCTCCACTTGTTTCATCATCAAGTTCAATTATTTGAGAAATAGGTAATTTCTCAATAAAAAATACTAGAGAAGAGGGACACCTGGCTGGCTCAGTCAGTAGAGCATGTGACCCTTGATCATGGGGTCATGAGTTCAAGCCCCATGTTGGGCATAGAGCTTACTTAAAAAATAAAAATAAAAATAAATCAGTAAAGAAACCAGAAATTGAAATGAAACTATCTTGGATAGAAAGTGAATGTTGTCTGAGGTCTTATGCTTCACAGGAAAAACTTTTTAATATAAATGAAATTACTTCTTTCATAATCACCTCATATAACAAATTATTTAGGCTTACTAAATATTTCAGTCTAAAATTTCCTTTTTCTATAGAAACATTAAGATTGCAGTAAGTTTTGGGGTACCTGGGTGGCTCAGTTGGCTAAGCATCTGACTCTTGGTTTTGGCTCAGGCAATGATTCATAGTTTGTGGGATCAAGCCCCATGTAGGTCTCTGTGCTGACAGAGCAGAGCCTACTTAGGATTTTCTCTCCCTCTCTCTGCACCTCCCTGCTCACGCTGTCTCTCCCTTCCCCTCCCGCTCTCAAAATAAATGAAATAAACTTAAAAAAAAAGATTACAATAAGTTTTAACTTAACATTTTTTATAACTGATAGGTCACACCTATCATGATATTGTTCCCTATTTAATGAAAGATGCTTAATATAAAATAATTACACTTTCATAGCTCTTTTTATTTTTCACAATACTTTGACATATATTATCTTGGGTTCTCCCCCAGAGAAACCCTGGAAGGTAGATAAGGTAGGCATTATTTAGTATTCATTTATTTTATATGTGATAAACTAAGATTGAGATATTTAAAATATAAGCTGGTTGAGTTCCAGGTCAGTGGAAGGAATGATTTCATCATCTAATGTATTTTGTATTGTTTTTTAGTTTTGGTGCCACATTTAAGAAAACAGTGACAAACTAGGAAGTATCAAAAAAAAGAAGACAAAGGTTCTAGAAACCATGTCATTTTGGGTGATCTTTTAAGATCTTGGAAATATTTAACCTGAAGAAATGAAAGTCAAGGGAAAACATGATAACTATTTTAGGGGTGCCTGGGTGACTCAGTCAGTTAAGAATCTGACTTTGGCTCAGATCATGATCTCATGGCTTGTGGGTTTGAGCCCTGCATCAGGCTCTGTGCAGACAGCTCAGAGCCTGAAGCCTGCTTCAGATTCTGTGTCCATCTCTCTCTGCCTCTCCACTGCTTGAGCTCTGCACCCCCCCCCAAATAATTAAACATCAAAAAAATGAAAAACACAGTGACTAGTTTTAGATATTTGAAAGTGTATCAGATGGGGTAATAGTAATAATAATAATCCGATGTGATAGGTACTATTAATTTTTTTAAGTTTATTTACTTATTTTGAGGGAGAGCACACAAGAACATGAGCAGAGTTGGGGCAGAGAGAGAAGAGAAAGAATCCTAAGCAGGCTCCATGCCATCAGCACAGAGCCCAATATGGGGCTCAGACTCACAAACTGTGAGATTGTGACCTGAGCTGAAATGAAGGGTCGGACGCTTAACCAACTGAGCCATCCAGGCATCAGTAGGTACTATTAGTATGCACATTTTACAGATGAGGAAATTGAAACTTAGAAAGGTAACCTAATGAAGGTCGCATAGGAAGTGAAGGAATTGGAATTTAAAATCTGGCACTGTAAGTCTAGAGATGGTGTTCTTACCCCCACTAAATTCCTTCCCCAAAGGAGTAGTTAAATGTTTCTCTAGAAGGCATAAAGGAGATCAATGAAATAAATAAAAAGAGACCATCCACAAATGAGCCTAAAAATGAGTTCCCAATATGAGAATGTGCAGCCTCCATATCATAGTCTCTTGTCAGTGTGAGTTGGAGGAAGGAGGCTGGCCCTAATCAACTTTGAAGACCCTTCTAAGTCTAAGTTCAGATTTTTGATTTGCCCAAGGTAACCCAGCTACTTAATGTCCAAAATGACAACCAATATCTTCTATCCCTTTTTCAGTCCAGTATTCAGTCCAATAAGTGTAATGTCCCAGTTTTTTCCAGTGGTAATATAAATTTCCTCAAAATTCATTAATCCATGAGAGTGGGTAAAATCACATTATGTTGTACTGGCTCACTGCCCATCTGTTAACACAGGACCTCTAGCCCGTATAAAATTCCTTCAGAGAGGCCCATTAGAGTATCTCACATGTATTCACAAATAAGTCTCCCAATGCTCTTCCTGATATTCTGCCTATTACTATGGCCCCTTTATTGGGTACCCATACATCCAGTGCCTCCCACTAAGCATCAAAGTCTCCTTTCTTGCTGACACTATCATGGTCCAGAGAGGTGTTGTATTCTCATATCCTTCTCCTACTGCTATGCCTCATAAAAGAGAAATCTCTGCAGTTCTTCTTGTTCCTTCTCTCTCACAAAGCCCCTCAAAAAACAGTCCCTTCAGCATTTTTTCATAGATGTTTTTCCATGAGGGGCACCTGGCTGGCTCAGTCTGTAGAGCATGCAACTCTTGGTCACGAGGTCATGAGTTTAAGCCCCACATTGGTAGTAGAGCCTACTTTAAAAAACAAAATAAAAAATAAAAATGTATCCTAGATGTTTTTCCATGGCACTAAGACCTGGTGCCTGTAGTCAGGCTTGGGTTTAGAACTTCCCTATCTTTCTCTGCCACATCTCTAATCTCTTCTTAGCAGACTCTCACCCTGCAATTCATCCTAAGAATCTGGTAGGTTCAGCCTCATGAGTCCAGACAAATCTGAATCTCAGATTAAGCTTAACCCTGCTATATCAATAGTAGCCTGAAATCCATATTGTTTTTTTTTTAAATTTAATGTTAATTTAGTTTTGAGAAAGAAAGAAAGAGAAAGAGTGTGAGAGGCAGAGAGGGGGAGATACAGAATCCGAAGCAGGCTCCAGGCTGTGAGCTGTCAGCACAGAGCCTGATGCGGAGCTCGAACCCACAAACCACATGATCATGACCTGCACTGAAGTCAGATACTTAAACAACTGAGCCACCCAGGCGCCCTTGAAATCCATATTTTTTTAAAGATTTTATTTACTTTTGAAGTAAACTCTATACCCATTGTCGGGCTCAAACTTAAGACCCTGAGATCAAGAGACATGCTCCACCAACTGAGCCATCCAGGCACCCCCAAGTCACTTTAATAAACCATTTTTACAAAAATGTTGCCAATAGTTGATCAATTTAATTACATTAGAACATAGACATTAAGCTCACTAAACTTCTCTGAGGCAATAGTAAGCTATATTCTTTGGTACATCTCAATTCTCATCTTTTAGTTTCATCACTGATGAAGACTTTCAGCTTATATTACATTTCTTTTTCAAAAATGAATGCAATAACATTGCTCAGAGTCTGATCATATACCCAGAAATGTTAGGCTAGTTTTGAAATCAATGGACCTGCCTCTCATGGAGAATCTTATGGATCATTGAAAAGATTTTACTCTAGGGGTGCCTGGGTGGCTCAGTCGGTTAAGTGTCTGACTTTGACTCAGGTCACGATCTCGCAGTTTGTGAGTTCGAGCCCCGCATCAGGCTCTGTGCTGACAGCTCAGAGCCTGGAGCCTGCTTCGGATTCTGTATCTCCTCCTCTCTCTGCCCCTCCCATGCTCATGCTCTGTCTCTCAATAATAAATAAACGTTAAAAATTTCAGAAAAAAAAAAAAAAAAGAAAAGATTTTACTCTGAGTAAATTGGGAACGACTGCAAAAGAAAACAGAGGGGTGCCTGGGTGGCTCAGTCAATTAAGCATCTGACTCTTGATTTCAGCTCAGATTATGATCCAGGGTTGTGGGATCAAGCCCTGTGATGAGCATGGAGCCTGCAGCCTGCTTGAGATTCTCTCTCTCCCTCCACCCCTTCCCCTCCCCCCCACACTCTCTCTCTCTAAAATAAAGAAGAAAAAAAAAAAAAGGAAACAGAAACTCAAAGGGTGATTCATAGCATCAAAACATGTGAACCCTACCCCCTAGGGCCCAGATTGTAGTCTCTATCATTTACCATTAAAAGGAAACAAGGCGCATTGGAGAAATGACTGATTGCAGATCTGAGGCAAGAAATGTACAAGATGAACCTGGTACACCTTTGCTATAGCAGAGAGCATGAAAGCTGTCAAAGACTGCTAAGATTGTATTAAAAGAACTAAGGAGCCAACCTGGAGTATCTCCTACCATCCGAAGATGTAATGTAGACTATTACAAAGGATAATAACTACAATAGATAGAAACACATAAAATATGTTCAAATCTATGAATTCATAATGATACCAAAACAAAACAAAACTGATTTTGATGCTGTTAGAGGATGTTGGTAAACCAATTTATCAATTTCAGAACTGGCAAATCAAGAGACTTTCCAACACCAACTCTAGTAACAGATAATCAAATAGAAGGTAAGAAAGTTTCTCTTTATTGATGTCTTCTAGTTAATAAATGAAAAAGATTGACATAGTTAGAATGTCACCACTTTGCAAACATCTAATGAGTTAATGTATCTAAGCGATGATCGTCAATGGCTGCTAACATCAAGAAAAAGAGAAGCAAACTGAATATAAGTAGTTGATTGGATGTTTTGAGGCATGTCAATGATATACTGATACTTAAAGAGCCACTTTCCACAGGAAATATGCTTTAAATATTTTTTTCCATTAAAAGTGATATATTTACCCTAAGATATTAGCACTCTCCATTCTTTGCAATAATGTCACACATCTGCAAGATGTCTCACCAGTCTCCCCAAAAAGAGTTCCTTGAATGAGTCTAACAAAACTCTAGAAAACTAGTTATTAACATGAATAAAATAGCATGAGATTTATCACTTCAGCTTCAGTTGCATCTTGGGGAGATGAGTTTGTTTCATACACTTTAAACTCTTCTGTCAACTAGTGATAACAGTCCTGACTATAGTATCATTGTCTACCTCAATAAACAGCCATATCTCAGGAAGGGAAATATGCTCAATATCATGGTAATGTTTACTCTAGATAAATGTTTCATAGATGATTCATATTATAGTACCCCAAATTTCTTTGAACATTCTTCTTAATATAGAATAAATACAACCTCTTAAATTTAGATCCAGTGAAATCCAAATATAAGAAACCATCTCCTGGGGCACCTGGGTGGCTCAGTCACTTGAGCATCTGACACTTGATTTCAGCTCAGTTCATGATCCTGGAGTCATGGAACTGAGCCCCACATTGGGCTCTGCACTGAGCATGGAACCTGCTTAAGATTCTCTCTTTCAAAAATTAAAATAAATAAATATCTAAAAATGAAAAAAAATAAACTGTCTCCTATGCAATTTTCTGTTTGCCATTTACTAGAAATTTAAATTACTTACCAATTTTTAACTTGAATGAAGAATGGAGGTGCCTGGGTGGCTCAGTTGGTTGAGCGTCTGACTCTGGATTTTGGCTCAGGTCATGATCCCAGGGTCGTGAGATCAAGCACCACATTGGGCTCTGCACTGAGCGAGGACCCTCCTTGGGGTTCTTTCTTTCTCTCTCTCTCTCTCTCTCTCTCTCTCTCCCTCTCTGTCCTCTCTCCCCCTTCTCCCCTGTATGTGCTCTCATGCCACTTGCTCTCTCTAAAAAAAGAAGAAGAAAAAAAAAGAATGATGTACAGAACACGAACTTCCAGAGTAAGTAAAATATACATTTTCAACTTTAGGCACAGGTTCTGGAGTATTTAAATGTATCTAATTTCCTAAAAGTTATATTTTTTTCTTTTTTACCTATTAAGAAATTATAAAAAGAAAAAATTATAAAATATATAAAAATGTAAAAAGAAGGAAGGTATTAAGAGTAAAATGAAAATAACTAATAATTCCACAAATCCGAGATAACCACTGTAAAAAATGTTTTATTTATTTCTGTATGCAGATATAAATTTTAATAAAATTTGAATTATGCTGTATATGGTTTGTTATCCTAATTTAAAAAAAATTTTTTAATGTTTGTTTGTTTTTGAGAGACAGAGAGAGACAGAGTGTGAGTGGGGAAGGGGCAGAGAGAGAGAGAGAAAGACACAGAATCTGAAGAAGCTCCAGGCTCTGAGCTGTCAGCACAGAGCCTGACACGGGGCTTGAACTCACAAGCCATGACATCATGACCTGAGCCGAAGTCGGACGCTCAACAGACTGAGCCACCCAGGGGTCCCCCTAATTTTTTTTTTTACTTAATATTCTATAGTGACAATTTTCTTTTTTTTTCTTTTTTTTTTTAACGTTTTATTTATTTTTGAGACAGAGAGAGACAGAGCATGAACAGGGGAGGGTCAGAGAGAGAGGAAGACACAGAATCTGAAACAGGCTCCAGGCTCTGAGCAGTCAGCACAGAGCCCGACGCGGGGCTCAAACTCAAGGACAGTGAGATCGTGACCTGAGCCGAAGTCGGACGCTTAACCGACTGAGCCACCCAGGCGCCCCTATAGTGACAATTTTCAGTGCCTCTAAAAATTCTTCTACTCATTGTTCTCATTGGCAACATCTAGGAAACTTCATTTTTATGGATATTCAATAACTAACCAATTCCCTAAGACTGAAAATTTCGATTGCTTTGAATTTTGTCATGATGACAAATTTTACAGCAATAAATATTCCAAACAATAATGCTACACTGGTTATTTCTGGATAGTGGGTTTATATTACCATCCATGAGTTAAACATTTCTGATAATGTATCTTCTCACATCCACTTGCAGCCATTCTAGTCCATACTGCACCCCATCATGTACCCTCTCTCCCAGTCTTTTACACTGCGCAGTCTATAGGGGTAAGAAACTACCTAACATCCTTAACCATGTTTTTATACATACCTTCCAGCTCCTTGCCTTAAGTAAATTGTGCTTCTCTCCTGAGGGCACCACTTCCCCTTGCATCCTTTTTTTTTTTTTTTTAAGTAACCTCCATACCCAAATGGGGCTCAAACTCACAACCCCAAGATCAAGAGTCAAATGCTCTACTACCTGAGCCAGCTAGGTGCCCCCCTTTGCAGACTTCTAAAGCCATATCCCTCATGTGTGGAAGTTAAAATCCAATATCTTCCTTGCACCCTACTGCCACTTCTTGACAATTATTTCTCCATCTTTATGTACAACCCCCTGATTTTTTTCATGTTCATTCCACCTGACTGGCCACCCTGTGTCCTGCCTTAAGGCTATTATTTTCCAACTGTCTAGTTACTTACCCTTATTAAATTTTGAGGAGTTGAGGACCAGCTTTGCTGTGCTATTCTGTATCATCTGTTTCCAATCTCTGCACATCAATGTCTTAACAATTTGGTTTCTCAGTTCTTTGATTTCTTCCATTTTCTCCTCTCTACACCCAGCACTCTTACCTGGGATCTACTGGCCTTCAAGGAGCCATGATGGAAATCAAGGGGTCTATGAACTTGGGTAGGGAAAAAGCTATTATCTTCAGTTTCATGAAGCATCAACTGAAATGTAATGTTTATTTCAATAACAAAAGTAGGCAATATACCAGAGAACTATTAGCAGTATCTATGAATTTATCACCAATAGAAAACACAGCTATTTTTATACACATCGCATTTCAGTTACTATCATATACAAAAAATTAAAAAAATTTATTTATGCTTATTTCTACCTAGGAATTATGGTCCTTTTTAAGCCTGCCACTAGATCTTGTTTAACGCAAAGAAGCACATTATCTTAGTCCATTCAGGCTGCTATAACAATATACCACATACTAGGTAGCTTATTAACAACAGAAATTTATTTCTCACAGTTATAGGGGCTGGAAGTGCAAGATCCAGTATGCCAGCATGGGTGGGTGAGAGCACTCTTCTGGGTCACAGTTTCTCATTATATCCTCACATAATGGATGGGAGTGAGGGAGCTCTTTGGGGTCTCTCTCTCTCTCTCTCTCTCTCTCTCTCTCTCTGTCTGTCTCTCTTTTAACATTTATTTATTTTTGAGAGAGTGCACATGAGAGTGGGGGAGGGACAGAGAGAGGCATGAATCCCAAGCAGGCTTCGCACTGTCAGTGCAGAGCCCAATGTGGGGTTTGAACCCATGAACCAAACTGTGAGATCATGACCTGAGCAGAAATCAAGAGATGGACGCTTTGGGAAAGGGTCTATTCATTTCTTTTGCCCATTTCATCACTGGCTTATTTGTTTTGTGTGTACTAGATTTTGGATACTAATCCTTTATCTGATATGTCATTTGCAAATATCTTCTCCCATTCCGTTGGTTGCCTTTTAGTTTTGATGATTGTTTCCTTCACTGTGCAGAAGCTTTTTATCTTGATGAGATCCCAATAGTTCATTTTTGCTTTTATTTCCCTTGCCTTCAGAGACATGTCAAATAAATTGCTGTGGCTGAGGTTAAAGAAGTTGCTGCCTGTTTTCTCCTATAGGATTTTGATGGTTTTTTCTCTCACATTTAGGTCCTTCATCCACTTTGAATTTATTTTTGTGTATGGCATAAGAAAGTAGTCCAGGTTCATTCTTCTGAATGTTGCTGGTCTTGACATCACTACATCGTCTGCCACCACCATCAAAATGAGTTTTCTGTGGTCCCTGCTTCATTGCGTCAGTTTCTCCCAATTCAATATTCAGAGCAAATGCATCCAAATGTCAATTCCGAGATTCTTAAAGTGGGAAATCCCCCCAAATAAAGGATTGGGGTTCTGATGCACATAAGTCATGATAATCAAATAATCAAATCTTAAGCAAAATCCCATAATCAAATCTTTTCATTCAGTGTTCTAATTTTACTAACAGCATTATTAATAGCATTGACAACAATATTCTTAATTGGTAGTGATCAGTCTTGAAAAAAAGAGCAGGTTAGGGGCGCCTGGGTGGCTCAGTTGGTTAAGTGTCCAACTTTGGCTCAGGTCATGATCTCACAGTTTGTGGGTTCAAGCCCCGGGTCAGGCTCTGTGCTGGCAGCTCAGAGCCTGGAGCCTGCTTCGGATTCTGTATCTCCCTCTCTCTGCCCTCTCCCCCTACTCGTGTTCTGTCTCTCTGTCTCTTAAAAGTAAATAAATGTGAGAAAAATTTTTTAAAAGAGAAGGTTAAAAATCATGTTGTCAGTTACTCTTCAATTTGAAAGTAAACTATATATTCATTCACTTTATCCAGATTATGACTCTTTCTGTGATGACAAATTTTCCTCCATGAATAAAAATAAAACTACAGTTCGAAGTGTAAAATTTCTGACCAATGTCTTCTAGTTGCCAAGTTAGCATACATCTGTGTGGTAGAGATAACTTCAAAGATTTTTCCCCATTTCATTAAAAATTGTCCTTAAAAATGAAAACAAGAAAAAAGTTGAACGCCTAACTGATTGAGCCACCCAGGTGCCCCTGGGTCTCTTTTATAAGAGGGGGCTCCACCCTTATGACCTAATCATCTCCCAGAGGTTCAACCTCCTAACACCATCATATTGGTGTGACGATTATAACATTTGGGTTCTGGGGGAACACTAACATTCAGGCCATGGCACACCTACATTACTATAGCATACATTTAATTTGTTTAAATAGTTTTATAACTGTATTTTAATGTAAGACTTTATATGTAATCCTATGTAGTTTGTTGTATGCCCTTAAAAATATTTTTTTCAAAAGGGGTCCATAGGCTTCACCAGAGTGGCAAGTAGTCCACGGCACAAATAATTAAGAACCTCTTCATTATACAATAGTCTCCCTGTATCTGCAGAGGGTACTTTCCAAGACCCCCAGTGGATGTCTAAAACCGTGGATAGTACCAAACCCTATATATGCTATGTTTTTTTCTCATAAATACATACCTATGATAAGGTTTAATTTATGAACCAGGCACATTAAGAGATTAACAACAATAACTAAGGGGCGCCTGACTGGTTCAGTCAGTAAAGCGTGCAACTCTTGATCTTGGGGTTGTGAGTTCGAACCCCACATTGGGTATAGAAATTAGTAAAACTAAAATCTTTTTCAAAATTTTAAAATAACAATAACTAATAATGAAATAGAATAATTATAACAAATACTATGATAAAATTTCTGTGAACATGTTCTTTCTTAAAATATCTTATTGTACTCTACTCACCCTTCTCATGATGATGTGAGATGAAGTGAAGTGAATGATGTAGGCATTGTAAATGAACCCACAGAAAGTGAAACTGTGGATAAGGGGGAGCTATGGTATATCAAATATACAGTATTTGATGCACCAAATGGCTGACTTGCCCCAGCCATTTGCCCTGCTGCAAAAAATCGCATAGCAGGGCTGGGGACTCTCCCAGGGCACCTGGGTGGCTCAGTCGACTAAGCATCTCACTCTTGATTTTGGCTCAGGTCAAGATCTCACGGTTCATGGGGTCCCATAGTTCTCTGAGGACAGTGCAGAGCCTGCTTGAAATTCTCTCTCTCCCTCTCTCTGCCCCACTCCACTGTTCATGCATGTTCTCTCTCAAAATAAATAAATAAACATTTTTTTTTTTAAATGATACAGCCAGGTAGATTTATGCCATTATATATTCATGGCCTTTACTCTCAACCAGCCCCTCAGTGATTCTAGGCAGTCACCCTTTCCCTTGTTAGTTTTCTCCCCCATTTCAGACTTACTTTTTCCTCCAAACCTCCCAACTCCTCACTCCCCTACCTCAACTGTCCCTTCACCTCAGAGATTTCAGCCCTCTCTTCAAGACTTCAGCTGACACGATTTCCTTATGCCAGGCACTGTATGTAGCCAGTTTTTCCTTCCATCTCATTATAATGGAATGGTGTCCCCCTCTGGTCTAAGGCAAATTCTGCCTCCAGTTCTACAAATCACATTCATTCTTGCAATAAATATTGAATCAACACTTCCTATATTTGTTATAAGTTATATCCCTGCCCCCCCAAAAAAGAGACACGTTGAAGACCTAAACCCCAGTACCTCAGAATGTGACCTCACTTGGAAATAGGGTCATTGTAGATGTAATTAGTTAAGATGGGGTGATACTGGAGTAGGGTAGACCCCTGATCCAATATGACTGGTGTCCTCATAAGAAGATGATCATGTGAAAGCAGAGACACAGAGTGAATGTCATGTTGCAATGAAGGCAGTGATTTAAGTTCTGCAGCTGCAAGCCAAGGAAAGCCAAAGATTATCTGCATACTACCAGAAGCTAGGAAGAGGCAAGGAAAGTTCCAGAGGGAGCATAACCCTGAAAATATCTTGATTTCACACTTCGAGCCTCCAGAGCTGTAAGACATTAAATTTCTATTGTTTTGAGCCACCCAGCTTGCAGTACTTTGTTACATCAGTCCAAGGAAACAAATATACTGCCGTAGGCACAAAACAGTGAACAAAGCAACAATCCCTGGCCTGTTTGTGGAGCTTACCTGCCTTCTTAACAACCTGTATATTAGGGCACCTGGGTGGCTCAGTCGGTTGAACATCCGACTTCGGCTCAGGTCATGATCTCACCATCTGTGAGTTCAAGCCCCGCGTTGGGCTCTGTGCTGACAGCTCAGATCCTGGAGCCTGCTTCCGATTCTGTGTCTCCCTCTCTCTCTGCCCCTCCACCACTCATGCTCTGTCTCTCTGTCTCAGAAAGAAATAAACATTCAAAACCTGCATATCAAAATAATCCCTTCTTTCTCCTCTATCTTTGACTTCTCCCTCTCTCCTGGCTCCTCCCAACTTTAAGTGTCCAGTATCTTTTTATGCAGAAATTAAAATATCCCTGGCCTTTGCGTTCCTTTCTAACTGACCAGTTATTCCTTGCTCCTTGTTTACAGCCAAATTTCTTGAAATAGTCATCTATACTTGCTTTATACATTGATCTTCTACTCACACTTCACCCTTTGTATTCTCACCTTTCTCCTCCCCATTCCACTGAAATTCCCTTTGCCAAGGTCCCCAGATGAACTTGTCATTAAAGCCAGGGGAACCTTAAATCCCTCCTTGCTTGATTTGTCAGCAGTATCTGACCATGTTGACCATTCTATCTTCCTGAAATTCTCTTTTCATTTGGTGTCTGAAAAGCTATTCTTTCCTATATTTTCTCCACATTTTGTGACTGTTCCTTCTCAGATTCTTTTTTTTAATTTTTTTTAATGTTTACTTATTTTTGAAAGAGAGACAGAGCACAAGTGGGGGAGGGGCAGAGAGCAAGGGAGACAGAGAATGGGAAGCAGGCTCCACGCTTTGAGCTGTTGGCACAGAGCCCAATTCAGGGCTCGTCCTTCTCAGATTCTTTTGAAGATGTTTCTTCCATATATATACATGTTGATGTCCCTCAAGATAGTATGCTGGGTCCTTTTCTTTTCTTACTTTGCACACTCTTCCTAAGCAAATCAATAACTATAGTTCCAAGTCAATAACTCTGGTTCATATCTCTCTCCAGAGATTCAGATCTGAATATCCTGTCTATAAACATCACTACCATATGATACATGTACCTCAGACTAACATTTTTAACCTCCTTCCCATCCCTCCATTCCAGTTCTTTCTCTAACATGCCCAGAAAACAACATTTCCATTCTTCCCATTGCCAAAACCATACCATGAACTTATTCCTCACTTCCCTTTCCCTTATCCCTCTACCACCAAGCAATCTACACATGCTGCTGGTCTGGGTGTCCAAATATTTCTTGAAACTCTGCTTTCCCTCATTTTCAAGGCTACTCCTTAGGATCAGCCACAATCCTCTCTCATCTCAATTATTACACCATCCTCTTTATTTGTCTCCTTCCTCTGTCGTTGCTCTTAGGGCCAGTGTCAGGGGCAGATGACTTGTGCAGTCATGCAGAACCTTCACTAAAAACAGCCCTTCACTTGGTTTTATGTTCTGAAGTTGCCATCTTGAAATTCTTTTTTTTATGTTTATTTATTTTTGAGAGAAAGAAAGAAAGAAAGAAAGAAAGAAAGAAAGAAAATGGGGGAGGGGCAGAGAGAGAGAGGAACAGAGGATCCAATGTGGGCTTTATGCTGACAGCAGAAACCCCGATGGGGGGCTTGAACTCACAAACTGTGAGATTATGACCTAAGCCAAAGTTGGACACAACCAACTGAACCACCCAGGTGCCCTACCATCTTGAAATTCTTAATATTTTTATCTTTGAATTTATATTTTATAAGTGAAGTCCAATGGGACAATACAGCATGTGTGTGAGCAGAGGAGAAAAAGGCAATATACATGTCTGCCTTTTCTTGTCACTCTCTTTCTATATTGTGGCCACAGTGCCTCATGAGCACAGAATTCCAGTAGACCCACGATGTGTGGGAATTCAGTGAGGCTCAAATGAGTACAAGGCAAGAGTGTTAAGTGTATATCAGTAGAAGAAAGCCATGGTTTCCACTGGGGAATCAACTTGTTTTGAGGTTAAAAAGAAGGTAATGGTATTCTAAGAAATGCTTGGGATTCTCTCTCTCTCCCTCTCTCTGCCCCTCCCGCTGTTCACACTCCTTTTCTCTCTCTCTCAAAATAAATAAATAAATAAATAAATATTTAAAAGAAAGAAGAAAGAAAGAAAGAAAGAAAGAAAGAAAGAAAGAAAGAAAGAAAAAGAAAAAGAAAGGAAGGAGGGAAAACCCATACTTACTTTTCCTTCAAGGCCCTCCTGACACAACAACATGCAAAAGAGTATTGGTAGAAAATGCACCCATCAAAAAGTTAAAGAAAAAGTTGAGGGGCGCCTGGGTGGCGCAGTCGGTTAAGCGTCCGACTTCAGCCAGGTCACGATCTCGCGGTCCGTGAGTTCGAGCCCCGCGTTGGGCTCTGGGCTGATGGCTCAGAGCCTGGAGCCTGTTTCCGATTCTGTGTCTCCCTCTCTCTCTGCCCCTCCCCCATTCATGCTCTGTCTCTCTCTGTCCCAAAAATAAATAAACGTTGAAAAAAAAATTAAAAAAAAAAGTTGAGATGGTTTGTACAATGTTTCCACTGTTCTGAAAGAACAAAATACATATGCATGTATCAGTTATGAAATACAAATTATAAAATTTCAACGATTCTTCATGAGTTGACTGTTCTTATATTTGCATCTAAAACTGACTTTGCACAATATAAAGATGAATGGTAAAATTTATGCTAATAATTTAAATTTTTAATTTTTCTCTAGTTAGAATGTTAAATAACAAATAGAAAGTACCATGACAAATGAAGAAAAAGACTGCAGAAGAATGAAAAAAGGTTTATATTTTAGTACCTATAACACATTTCTCCTGCTTTTTTCAACAAGAAGCCCTACATATATATTTTGTCCTAGACCCAGCAAATTATGTAGCCAGCTCAGGTTGCTCTTCACCAATCCATCCTACAGCAAGTATGAACTAAATTATAAACATTATTAAGTCATTTTCTTGTTTCAAGCCTTTCTGAAATTTGTCAAAACCTTACCCTACAGTTGCACTCTACACAAGGATGCTCAAGGAAGAGAAAAGGATCTGAAATCCAGCTTACACCCTATCTGCCCTGCTTTGCCCTGCATACCACACTCTGACATGTGGTATGATACTGACCTTAGACCTGGGAGAGGCCCCTACCCTGGCCTGCTTGCTTTGTAGTAGTGTTAAATTTAAAGTGCATGCAAATCAATGGGAGGTCTTGTTAAACCGCAGATTCTGATTTTGTTGGTCTAGGATAAGGCCCAAGATTCTGCATTTTTTTAAAAAAAAATTATTTTATTTTATTTTTATTTTAAGTTTTATATTTTTATTTGGGGGGGCAGGTGAGGGAGGGACAGAGAGAGAGGGAGAGACTGAGGATCTGAAGCAGGCTCTGCTCTGACAGCAGAGACCCTGATAAAGGGCTCTAACTCACAAGCCGTGAGATCATGACCTGAGCTTAAGTTGGATGCTTAACAGACTGAGCCACCAGGCACCCCAAAGATTTTATTTAAGTAATCTGTACACTCAATGTGGGGCTCAAACTCACAACCCCTAGATAAGAGTTACATACTCTACTGACTGAGTCAGCCAGGTGCCAACCAATATTCTGGATTTTTGCAAGCTTTCATGTGATGCTCATGCTGCTGGTGCATGGACCACATTTTGAGTAGCAAGGCTTTAGAGAACCCTACTCTTGGGCTCCTCAAGCAATGCCACTTTCATATAAAAACCCCATTTTGGCTCAGATACCCAGAACTATAGAATTCCCTGTCCAAACAATTCTGAAATTATTTCTAACTGTTTGCTGGGGGATAGGGGAATAGTGAATAGAACTAAGACAAGTGGATCAAGAAGTCCACATGTATACGAATGAGGCCCTTTTTGGTATAGGATGGACTTGGAAGTAGGAAGAGAAGAGGACCAGGATTGAAGTCATATGCCAACATTGAACTCTGATTCTAAGAATTTTGAATTTGAACTTGGTCTTTTAGGTCATTATGAAGTTATAAGTGTCAGGTTAGAAGAATAGAACACATTTAGAATAGAACAACACAATAGTAAATTAGAGTGATCTACAACTTTAAGATGTGGACCTCTAATTGTACTCTTGCCCTAAGCTCTGCAAATGTTAGGGGCAAGTCTGTGGAGTTTCATCCACCATGAGGAAGTGGCATCTTCTTTAGATAATGACACCCTCCACTGCCCTTTTCACTCTCCAAGGCCAGGCCTGGAGTCTCCAAGTTGCAACTGCCCAGAGTGAATGCTTATTTCTAATTCACACAAAGGCTTAGTGTAAGTTCATGGGATGCAAACAGCATTTCTTAAAAGTAAAATTGAGCATGAAATAGAAAATATAGGAGTGTTTGCACATAGTAAAAATATTATCATGAAATATGATTCATGTATACATATCTATGAAATTTGTAAACTGGTGGCATTGTGAATTATATCTTTTTCTTTTAAAAAATTTTTTTCCTCTTTATAATATTCCAGTACTGACAATTTTATTTTTTTTTTAATTTGTTAGTGTTTATTCATTTTTGAGAGAGACAGAGAGACAGAGAGACAGTTTCAGTGGGGGAGGGGCAGAGAGAGAGGGAGACACAGAATCTGAAGCAGGTTCCAGGCTCTGAGCTGTCAGCATAGAACATGACGCGGGGCTTGAACCCACGAATGGTGAGATCATGAGCTGAAGTCGGACGCTTAACCACATGAGCCACCCAGGCACCCCTCTATCTTTTTATTTAAGTCATAGTCAAAAAAGTGTGAAAGCCTCAGTTCTAGATGGTAAAGGACTTCATAATCAGGTTGTGGATTATCTCTTCACTATCACATCTTACAATATTAATTTTCCTTTCCCATACCTGCCTTCTGCTTATCTAAGCACTTTGCTTTTTTTTTAGTTTATTTATAGCTGGAACAGGGGATGGGCAGAGAGAGAGACAGAGAGAGAAAATCCCAAGCAGGCTCTGTGCTGTTAGCACAGAGCCCCATGTGGGGCTCGATCTCATGAACAGTGAGATCATGACTTGAGCTGAAATCAAGAGTGAGACGCTTAACCGACTGAGCCCCCCAGGTGCCCCAGCACTTTGCATTCTAACTGCAATGAACTTTTCTCAATTTCTAGAAGGCACCATGTTTCTCTTACCCTTGAGTGCTTGCATATGCCTTCTTTCAGCCTGTAATCTTCTTTCTTTATCTCTTCACTTAGATAACACCTACTCAGTCTTGAAGATCTAGTATAGACATCACCTTTTTGGGAATCCTACTCTGACCCCTAAGTTCAGGTGAGTCACTCTTCTAAGGGCTCCAGTATAATCCTTTCTCCTAGCATTGAATTCATCACCATATTGTATAACTGCTCAACTGACTTTGGTCTTGTGAGGGAAGTGACAATGACTATTTTATTTATCTGATCCTCTATTGTTGAGCACAGAATCTGGCATATAGGAAGTGTTCAATAAATAATGTTGCATTGAATTAAAAACACATTTCCTATTTCCTTTCCTTTCCCTTCCCTTTCTTTTCTCTTTTCTTTTCTTTTCTTTTCTTTTCTTTTCTTTTCTTTTCTTTTCTTTTCCTTTTCTTTTTTTTTTTTTTTCTTTTCCTTTAAGTAATATCTACACCCAACATGAGACTCAAACTCACAACCTGTAGATCAAGAGTCAAATGCTCTAGGGCACCTGGGTGGCCGAGTTGGTTAAGCATCCGACTCTTGATCTCAGCTCATGTCATGATCTCATGGTTTGTGAGTTTGAGCCCTGCATTGAGCTCTGCACAAATGGCATGGAGCCTGCTTGGGATTCTGTCTCTCCTTCTCTCTGCCCTTCCCCAGCTCGTGCGCGCACTCTCTCTCTCTCTCTCTCTCTCTCTCTCTCTCTCTCAAAGTAAATAAGTAAACATAAAAAAAATTTGAGGGGTGCCTGCATGGCTCAGTCAGTTAAGCGTCCAACTTCGGCTTGGGTCATGATCTCACAGTTCATGGGTTCGAGCCCCACGTTGGGCCCAGTGCTGACAGACCGGAGCCTGCTTCAGATTCTGTGTCTGCCCCTCTCCTACTCACGCTCTGTCTCTTCTCTCAAAAATAAAATAAACATTTAAAAAAATTTTTAATAAAAAATTTTGAGGGGCGCCTAGGTGGCTCAGGTGGTTAAGCGTCTGGCTTCAGCTCAGGTCATGATCTCGAGGTTTGTGAGTTCGAGCCCCGCATTGAGCTCTGTACTGACAGCTCAGAGCCTGGAGCCTGTTTCCAATTCCTGTCTCTCTCTCTCTCTGCCCCTTTCCCGTTCATAATCTGTCTCTCTCTCAAAAATAAATAAACATTTAAAAAAATTTTTTTTGAAAAAAAAAATCAGATGCTCTACTGACTAAGCCAGCCAGGTGCCCCACATATTTTCTATTTTCTAAGTAAAATATATTACACTATTATATATGCATCTCATTGTACTTAAATCTTTTTCAAGGTCTGTGATTATTTTCTTCAGATAAAGCCCTAGAAGCAAAATTATTACTGGATTAAATAACATACTCCTTTTAAAATCCTCGACATATATTAACTTCATTTCCAGAGGCTTATTGTCCCAAATCTATTTAGGAACTATTGATAATTTTTACAACAGTCGACCTCATTTAGAATATATATCTCTATATCTCTCCATTCATACAAGTCTTATTTTTAGAGCACTGAGTATAAGTTTTATAATTTTCCTGATATATGATCTTCACAATCCCTTTAAGGGGATTTTTGTATGTTTTTAAAGGGATGTTTATATGTTTTTAAAGCAATGTTTATATGTTTTTAAAGGGATGTTTATATGTTTTTATATGTTTTATATTTTTATATGCATTTTATATATGTTTGTGTATGTGTGTGTGAATACACACACATGTGTAAAGTTTTATTATTGTGAATCTGAAGTCTTTCCCACCATATTTTTATTACCAGGTATTGCTGGCATATAGGAAATCTAATAGAATTGGTGATGGCTTTCTTATCTGGCTGCTGTATTGATCTTTTAGTTATAGATGTACACAACCTTATATGTAAATAATAATGTATGTATTTTCTCTTTTCTACAGTTATGCTTCTTGTTTGTTTCACATCTCACTTTATTGCTAGAATTTCCAGAACTTGTTTTTTTCTTTAATTTTTCTTTATTAATTTTGAGAGAGAAATTGAAAGTGCACACACAAGCAGGGAGAGGGGCAGAGAGAGAGGAGAGAGAAAACTGCAAGCAGGCTGTCAGCACAAAATCCGATGTGGGGCTCAAACCCACCAACCTTGAGATCATGACCTGAGCTGAGATCAAGAGTCACGCTCAACCGACTGAGCCACCAAGGCAACCCTCCTAAACTTGTTAAATACTGGTAAGGGCAGGATCCCCTTTGTATTCTGTACTTTAACAGAAACACTAGTATTTCAGTGTTAACTGATATTTCTTATATTTCATGAAAGTATTTTTTATTATCTTAAGGAATTTCTATTCACTTTCTGGTTTATTATTATTAAAACTCAAAAGGCGCCCACTCTGTTAAGCATCTGACTGGCTCAGATCATGATCTCCTAGTTCATAAGTTCGAGCCCCACATCAGGCTCTATGCTGTCAGAGTGGAGTCCCGTTGGGATTCTCTGTCTCCCTTGTCTGTCCCTCCCCTATGCATGGTCCATCTCTCTCCCTCCCTCTCTCTCTCTCTCTCTCTCAAATAAACAAACTTTAAAAAGAATTTAAGGAGCATCTGGGTGGCTCAGTTGGTTAAGTGTCTGACTTCGGCTCAGGTCATGATCTCACAACTTGTGAGTTCGAACTCTGCATCAGGCTCTGTGCTTACAGCTCAGAGCCTGGAGCCTGCTTCAGTTTCTGTGTCTTCCTCTCTCTCTGCCACCCCCGCCCCCCCCCCCCCCACCTCATGCTCTGTCCCTCTCTCTCTCTCTTTCTCTCTCTCTCTCAAAAATAAACATTAAAGCAAATTTAAAAAAAGAATTTAAAAATAAAAAATAAAACTCAAATATAGGGGGCTCCTGGCTGGCTCAGTTGGTAGAGTGTGCAACTATTGATCTTGGGGCTGTGATTCTGAACCCCACCCTGGGTATAGAGATTACTTTTTAAAAAGACTCAGGGGCACCTGGGTGGCTCAGTAAGTTAAGCGTCCAACTCTTGATTTCAGCTCAGGTCATGATCTCACAGTTTGGACAATTCCAGCCCCGCATGGGGCTCTGCACACTGACTTTGTGGAGCCTGCTTGGGATTCTGTCCCCCTCTCTCTCTTCTCCTCCCCTGCTCATGCTCTCTCTCTTTCTCGCTCAAACAAAACAAAACAAAACTCGAAAGTAGGTTTTATTTTTATCATATGCCTTTTTTAAATGTTAATTTATTTTGAGAGGGAGGGGCAGAAAAAGGGGGACAGGATCCGAAGCAATGGAGCCCAATGCAGGGCTCAAACTTACAAACCGTGAGATCACGACCAGAGCCAAAGTTGGATGCTCAACCAACTGAGCCACCCAGGTGCCCCTTCATATGCCTTTTAGGCATCTGTCGCAATGATCTATTTGACCTCTTGATGTGATGTATTAGATCAGGTGTTTGAGGATAAACTTGACCATGTTTCTAACCAATTGGAGAATTTAACTTGCAAGTACTTGTTTTATTTAGGATTTTTACATTTCTTTAATGGTGGAAATTGTTCTGAATTTGTGTGTGTGTGCTTTGTCAGGTTTTATATCAAAGTTTATGCTGATTTTATAAAATGAACTAAGAGACTTTCTTTTTCCATTCTATGTAACCATTTCTATAACGTATGATTATATTTTTCATGAAAGAATCCACTCTTCAAACTATCTAGGCCCAAAACCCTTTGAGGAGTTAATTCTTTATCTTTTTAATTTCTCCTGTTGTATTTTTTTTTAATGTTTATTTGTTTTGAGAAAGAGAGCGAATGCACACTTGAAGGGCAGGGAGGGGAGAAAGAGAGAATCCCATGCAGGCTCCATGCCCATCATGGAGCCTGATGCAGGACTCAATCTGTACACTGTGCAATCATGACCTGAGCAGAAATCAACTGACTGAGCCACCCAGGCACCCTTCCCTTACTTTTTAATTCTTTTCTGTCTTCTACTTCACTTATTTGATAACACATTTTCCTAGGAAATGTTCAATTTTATCAAATTTCCAGAGTTACAGCGCAGCATTATGGAGTAGTACATAAAGTATTCATGATTAAAAACAAAATCTTGTAAACGTAATTGTATTATCATTCTTAATTTTCTGAATTGTGTTTTTACCCTCTTTCCTCAATTAAGCTGCCTGACTTTAGTCTGTATTACTGGTTCTTTAGAAGGAAAAATAGTTTTGGGGTATATAAATGAATTACATTCTTCTATTTTTCAATGATTTTTTTCTGTTTTTCCTCATTTTTCCTTTTTATTTTTTTAATTTTTATTTATGTATTAATTTTTTTTAATATGAAATTTATTGCCAAATTGGTTTCCATACAACACCCAGTGCTCATCCCAATAGGTGCCCTCCTCAGTGCCCATCACCCTCATTTTTCCTTTTTAAATTTTACCTTATGTTATTTCATAGTTCTTTATTTCTTATTTTATTTTACTTATTTTGAGAGAGAGCACACCAGCAAGAGAGAGCAAGCAGGGGAGGGGCAGAGAGAGAGAGAGAGAGAGAGAGAAAGAATCCCAACGAAGCAGGCTCTGTGCTGCCAGAATGGAGCTGGACGTGGGGCTCAATCTCATGAACTGTAAGATTGTGACCTAAGCCAAAATCAAGAGTGAGATGCTTAACGAACTGAGCCACCTAGGTGCCCCCATAGTTCTCTATTTCTGATTGGAATGTTATGCTTAGTTCATTTATTATCGTTCTGTATTTTCCCACAGTGGAAATATGTAACATCATAAATTTGCCTATAAGTGAAGCTTTGGCTGCAGCCTACACATTTTGCTAGGAATATTACACTGAAATTTGGCTTTGGCTTTGGAATGAGGCTAAAATCTGCTGTTACACTATTACATTTGACCTTTAGCCTGTGGAAGACTAAATTGTCAAATGCTGACTTCAAAAAAATTCAAGGCAGCTCTGAACTTGTGTGAAACTAATGACCATGCGGTCATGTATATTACTATGATTTTTAATCAGATTTGGTACATCAGTAATGTGTACGAGGGTCATTTGGATATGTTTTTAATATTTGTTTATAGGACAAGCATTTTAGAGGTTCCTGTAGGAAAAAACCATATGCTTTATATATGGAAATCCTATCAGTCAGCTGAAGTATAATAGTATATTTATTATTGTAAGAGTATAATATTGCAATAATTAGTGATGATGTGAAAAGTAGGTAAAATACACATATTAAGTGAAAAAAGCACTTTATATCAGTTATATATATATATATATATATACACACACATATATGGTATGAGACAATTATTGTCAAATATATGAATATAATATTAGTATCTGGAGAGATAAAAATCAGAAAATTGTATTTTTATACAGTAATTGTCCCTGAAAATGAGGTTCTGGACATTTTTAGTTCTATTTTATGTATTTATTTAACGCTTGAATTCTCATTAAGAGCATATATTATTTTTTATAAAAAAATAATAAATATATTTAAAATGCAAACAAAACTGAAGATATGCAAGTTAGTAGTCTGATAAACTATATGATGATCTTTCTCTTATTGGAAGATTCTGTGACCCAGTTACCTAGGACTTTTATTTCCTCATGCTTCTTTTTTTTTTTTTTTTAATGTTTATTTATTTATTTTGAGAGAGAGGGAGAGAGAGAATCCCACGCAGGCCCCACACTATTAGCACAGAGCTGGACTCAGGGCTCCAACTCACAAATCATGAGATCATGATCTGAGCTGAAATTCAGTCAGACGCTCAACGGACTGACCCACCCAGGCACCCCATATTTCCTCACACTTTTCTTGCTGGCCTTTCTACCACTTCACTAATCACTATGCATAGACAAGGAGAAAAACAACTAGTAAATTATGTCATATTTTACCAGCTATGATGAAGAAATAGACAAAGTAATGCAACGGATTCATATAAAGTGTTAAATCTTAGATAGTATTCAAATAGGGCCCTTTTGTGCTTGATCAAGGAACTCAGTTTAGCCAAATAGATTGTTACATGAAGGATACATGGGAGGGGAATGAGCATTGGGGGCACGGGGTGGAACTGAAGAATCTGAGACTCAGTGATAGACTGATTGTCCAGTCAGCACTCACAAGAAATGGACCTGGGGAGACAACAGGACCCAGGAGGCTCAAGGGACTGACAACTCTGTGTCTTCTCCCTTGCTGTGTATGGTCTTTCTTTCTCAGAGTATCTTTTGTCCATCTCTGAATTTTTGCTCTCTTTTCCTCCTGCTTCCCATTGGCCTAATCCCTCCCTTTCTACTATTTATATCTACTGTTTTCACTCTTGTTTTCTCAAAAACCTTACTCCTTTGTTAACTCTTCTCTCTCCTGTATCCTCCATCTTTTTCTTTCTACTGAATTCTATCCACAGGTATATAAATATGCTTCTGCCATCTTAAAAACCAAAACAGGGGCACCTGGGTGGCACAGACTGTGTGTCAGCACAGAGCCCACTTTAGATCTTCTGTCTCCCTCTCACTCTGCCCCTCCCGCACTCTATCTCTGTCTCTCTCAAAAATAAATAAACATTTAAAAAGCAAACAAACAAACAAAGGCAAGGGCACCTGGGTGGCTCAGTTGGTTAAGTATCCAACTCTTGATTTCAGCTCAGGTCATGATCTCACAGTTCATGAGATCAAGCTCCACATCAGGCTCTTTGCTGTCAGCACAGACCTTGCTTCAGATCCTCTGTCCCATTCTCTCTCTGCCCTTCCCCCACTTGCTTTCTCTCTCTCTCTCAAAAATAAATAAACATTAAAAGAAAATAAATACTCTTATAACAAGATAATTGAAAATGCGAGTGATTGCTCATAGATTAGTGCTGTCTGATAGAACTTTCTGCAGTGATGGAAATGCTCTGTATCAGTGCTACCCAATATCATAGTCACCAGCCACAAGTAGCTATTGAGCACTTGATAGGAGGCTAGTGTGACTCAGGAACTGAACTTTGGATTTTATTCAATGTTAATTAAGTTGAATAGTCACATGCGGCTAGTAGCTATGGTATTGGACAGTTTTGTTCTAGGTGAAAAGAAACAAAAGAGGGGCACTTGGCTGGTTCAGTCAGTAGAACATGTGACTCTTGATCTTGGGGTAGATTACTTAAAAAAATTTTAGTTGAAAGAAATAAAAAAGCAATAAAATGCAATGTGTGAATTTTGTTAAATGTAGTGAAAAACAGATGCAAAGGTTCTGTTTGGTTTCAGTTTAGTCTCTGCCTCCCCTGGTCTGCATCCAACTCTTTTTCCCAACTGTTAATCCTACTAACCAACAGTGACTCCAGGCCTGCCACAGGCCACAGAACATCCTTCCCTATAGCTCTCCACTAGTTCTCCTTCATGACCCCACTCCAGCAACTGAATGTGCCCAGGTTCCTGTATTCCCCTTCAATGTCTCCCTTATTCACCCAGGCTTCAGGAGGGCTGGTTAGTGACTCAGCCCTCATTCTCCAACTTTCCCTTTTGAACCATTGCTTCCTATTCTTCTCCCATCATATTAATTCTTATTCCTATAATAAACTCCTTACTCCATAATACTCATAGTGCTTCTGCTTCCCTGGTTGATTCTTAACTGATACTCTCCTGAAATCTTATTCTCTCAGAATTCCTCAACTCAGGAAATGGCATCAACATCCATCAATTTTCCCCTTAACTCCCTACTTTCAGCCCACTACTTGGTCCTTGGCAAACTAGGTTCAAAATACACTGTTGAATATGTCCCACCTCTTTCTACTTCTTCTGCAATACCTTCGTCCAAGTAACTTCATCCTTAGCTGGTTTCACCTCTATCATCATCCCCCAATATCTATTTTGTTCCTAAACATGTGAAAAAATTTAATGGTGTCTCATTGCACTTACATAGTCCTGCATAATTTAGCTCTGCTCCTATCAACTTCTCAAAATTCATCTTGAGCCATTATCTTCTTTACCAAATATGCTTGGCCACACTGGCTTCCTTTCAGGAAAGACCAAGCTCTTTCTTCTCTCAAAGTTTTCGCATATGCTATTCATTGAAATATTCTTCCAGCTCCCTTTTATTCCTCACTTCCCTTGGTTTGCTCTTTCAGATCTTGGTTTATACGTCACTTCCTCTGAAAGGCCTTCCTTGACCAGCCTAAGTAGGTCCTCCTTCCTGTCATTCTGTAACACTATATTATGTTAATTTCTTCTTTGCATTTATCATATTTTATAAATATTTTGTTTCCTTATTTATTCTGTATTTTTCTCACTTAGCTGTGATTTCCATGAAGGCAAGAGGTATATTTCTGCTTTATTCTCCTAGTGCTTAATTTAGTGCCTGGCACATAATTGGTGCTCAAAATGTGTTCGTGGAATGATGAATGTAGTAAGTGGATTCCTCCTACCTTCTGCTTATTTATGGTTTCTGTTTCCTTATAATTTTAGTTTGACATGATCTCCTATAGTTCAGCTCTAACTTCCTCCTCAAGATACTGACTCTATCTTTGGTTTTTCTCTAGAAATGGTCTGGTGCCTGATGCTGGTTTAATAAACTGTGGCAAGGCAAGGATGAGTGGTGGTAATACAGAGTAAAACTCTGACAGCCTAGATTGCTCCCTTAGCAGGGACTTTGGGCAAAGTTACCCTTGGAAAGAGCTTTCAGACATACCATGATGGGCATGTTCAGTATAAGATTATTACTATATTTTCCTCTTTTGTGCCATGATTCATCATGAAAATCTGAGCCACCAAAGATTGCTTGTATTCTGGGAGTCCATTCAGAATAGAATGGGAATATTTTGATAAAACCATTATGGTTTATGTTTACATAATCCTTGTTCTTTTTGTAGTTACCTGTATAAAGTTTGTGACTTCTTATAATTTAATCAGTCACCTTTCATTGTACAAGTTAAATGCAAACAGCCAAAATGACACTGGGCTCTTTTTTTCTTTAAAGTTTGTTTGTTTGTTTATGTAATATCTATACCCAATGTGGGGCTCGAACTCACACCCCTGAGATCAAGTGTTGCATGTTCTTCCAACTGAGCCAGCCAAGTGCCCCTGAGATTGGACTTCAAATTTAAAAACAAGAAAAAAAGAAAAGGAAGCTAAAAGCAATAGAAAGAGGGGCACCTTGGTGACTCAGTTAGTTGAGTGTCCAACTCTTCGTTTCAGCTCAGGTCATGATCCCAGGTCGTGAGATTGAGCCCTGTGCTGGGCGCTAAGCATGGAGCCTTTTTAGGATTCTCTCTCTCTCTCTCTCTCTCTCTCTCTCTCTCTCTCTCTCTCTTTCTCTCTTTCACCCCTTCTCCCCTATTCTCACTCTCTCTCTTCCTAAAAAGATTTTTTTTTAAGATTTTTAAAAAGCAATGGAAGGAGTGTCTACCATTTCAAATATATTTAAAACATTAGCATTTGGGGGGCGCCTAGGTGGCTCAGTCAGGTAAGTGGCCAAGTTCAACTCAGATCATCATCTCACAGCTTGTAAGTCTGAGCCCCTTGTCGGGCTCTGTGCTGACAGCTCAGAGCCTGGAGCCTGCTTCAGATTCTATGTCTTCCTCTCTCTCTGCCCTTCCCCTGCTAACACTCTGTATCTCTCTCAAAAATAAATAAACACGGAAAAAATTTTTTAAATACATTAGCATTTTTTAAATTAATAGATTTTTTAAAGAGCATTTTTAGGTTTAAGAAAACTGAGCAGAAAATATAGTTTCCATATACTCCTTTCCCCAGGCCTCCTCTACCCCAGTGTCCCCTATTATTAACATTGTGTGTTAGTTGGTATGTTTGTTACAACTGACAAGTGAATATTGATACATTATTATTAACTAAAGTCCACAGTTTACAATAGTGTTCATTCTTTAGGTAGTTCATTCTGAGTTTTGACAAATGTATAATGACATGTATCCACCATTATAGTATCATAATAGTGTCATTTCACTGCCCTAAAAATTCCCTGTGTTCTACCCATTTATCAATCCTTCCCTCCCTCTCAACTCCTGACAACCATTGACCTTTTTCTATAGCTTTGCATTTTCTGGAATGTCATACAGTTGAAATCATACAGTTTGCAGCCCTTTCAGATTGGTTTCTTTCACTTAACAAAATGTATTTAAGATTCCTCTGTGTCTTTTCATGGCTTCATAGCTTATTTCTTTATAGCACAGAATAATATTCCATTATATGAATACCAAAGTATGTTTATCCATTCACCTATTGAAGGGCATCTCAGTTCCTTTCAAGATTGCCAATTATAAATAAAGTTGCTGTAAACACCCAGTACATTTTTGGTTTTGGTGTGGACTTAAGTTTTCAATTCATTTGAGTAAATACCAAGGAATGCAACTGCTGAATCATATAGCAAGAGTATGTTTAATTTTGTAAGAAACTGCCAAACTGTCTTCCAAAGTGGCTATACCATTTTGCATTCTCACTAGCAATGATTGAAAGTTCCTGTTGCTCTACATCCTTGCCAGCATTTAGTGTCGGTATTTTGGATTTTGGCTCTAATAGGTGTGTGGTAGTATTTCCCTATTTTAATTTGCAACTCCCTAATGATATGTGGTGTTGAGCATCTTTTCATATGTGTAATTGCCATCTGTATAGCTTCTTTGGTGAGGTATTTATTCAGAACTTTTGTTCATCTTTTAATAGAGTTCTTTGCTTTCTTATTGTTGAGTTTTAAATATTCTTTTCACATATGTTTTTAAGATTTTTAATTTTTTTAAAGTAATCTCTACACCTAGTCTGGGGCTCTAACTCACAGCCCTGAGATCAAGAGTCACATGCTCCACTGACTGAGCCAGCCAGGCACTCCAGAGTTCTTTGCATACTTTGGATATTAGTCCTTTAACAAATAATGTGCTTTGCAAAGATTTTCTCCCAGTCTGTAGATTTTCTTTTCATTCTTTTAGCAGTGTCTTTGCAAAGCAGGAATTAATTTTATCACATCAACTCTTTAATTACCATAAAGATAAGATGTCATGGATGTTGCAAAATACTTTCTTTTTTTTAAGGCAAAAATTCTTTTTTAAGGAAAAAATCCACTTTTTAAGGAAAAAATCTATTTTAAGGAAAAAAGCTCCACTTTTTTTTTTTCCAAAAAATTTCTTGATTACTAGGAAGATGGAATTGAATGACTTCCAGTCTCTTTTGGTTCTAGGTTTTTATGGTTCTGTGGAAAGAATGATGGTGTATTGTGGATTTTTCCTATGTTAATTCTGGGATCCCCTCTCCATTAGCACAGTAATATATGGCAATTGAAGGAAGTTTAGAAAATGTAGAAAAAAGAAAATATGATTTTTTTCTAAACAGTGTGGCACTAAGTGGAAGAATTTTGGATGACAAAAAATTCAAACAGGCATGCCTATATGCCTGCATTTCATTAACTGTAGTGAAATTAACCCTTTCACTACTTCATGGATAAAAAGACACTCATGAGGCACATAAATAATTCATTTGTAATTTTTAATTTTTTTAATTAAAAAAAATTTTTTTAATATGGGAGCTTCACACATTTGCAGGTCATCCTTGTGCTGGGGCCGTGCTAATCTTCCCTGTATCTTTCCAGTTTAATATATGTGCTGCTGAAGCAAGCACAATGATTAACTCTTTAAAAGCACATATTTGGGGCATCTGGGTGGCTCAGTCAGTTAAGCGTCCAACTTCAGCTCAGGTCATAATTTCACAATTCACGAGTTCGAACCCTGTGTCAGTCTCTGTGCTGACAGCTCAGAACCTGGAGCCTGCTTTGGATTCTGTGTCTGCCTCTCTTTCCCTGCCCCTCGCCTGCTCATGCTCTGTCTGTCTCTCTCTCTCTCAAAAAGTAAACATTAAAAAAATTAAAAATAAATAAAAATACATATTTATCGTAAAAAGTATAACCAAAGTGTATGAAGTAAAAAGTGATGGTCTCCCTCCACCCCATCCTTATCTCTAATTGTAATTATTTCCTATAGAAGCAAAAATCTTTATAGCCATGCTTACCTGGTTATACACATACATACAGACCTGCAAGCTTCATGAGTCAGGGATCACCTATGACTATATCTTGACATACATCATTATAAGCCTCATGCATACAATGGAGCTTAGTACAAAGAAGGTGCTCAATTGAATGAATAAATGTCACACTCTACATTATTCTATAGGTGACTTTTTTTTAAGTTTATTTATTTTGAAAGAGAGCGAGAGAGTATGCAAGTGGGGAAGGGGCAGAGAGAGGAGAGAGAGAATCCCAAGCAGGCTCACACCATCAGCGCAGAGCCTGATGTGGCGCTCAAACTCACGAACTGGGGAGATCACTAGGAGAGTGGAAGTCAGATGCTTCACTGACTG
The DNA here is from genome assembly GCF_014898765.1 of Herpailurus yagouaroundi. NCBI lineage: Eukaryota > Metazoa > Chordata > Mammalia > Carnivora > Felidae > Herpailurus > Herpailurus yagouaroundi. The sequence continues at coordinate 45,680,371 of NW_024412394.1, read as the reverse complement.
AGCCACCCAGGCGCCCTGACTTTTTTTTTTTTTAATTTAAGAATGTAACCTGAATATCTTTACATGTTTGGACATCCATAGCTATTTCATTATTTTCAGTGGCTCCAGAATAATGCACTATGTGAATGCACTACAATTTATTCTGTCAGTCCCCTATTACTGGAAGTTTAGGTTATATATATAAAATAATACACACACACACACACACACACACACACACACACACACACTTATGTACAGGATTAAAAACAATAGTGCAATAAGCATTATAGGCAAATTACTTTCTAGAAGTTATATCAATTTGTCTTCTCACTAACAGTGAGTGTGTTGAGTTCTCCACATCTACACTAGGGATGATATTCCAATCAGATATTATCAATCTTTGTTGTCTTTGCTGTTTATTTTGTTTGGAAAAGGGGTCCATATAAGGGGAGTAGCAGGCTATTTTGCTATAAAGGGAAGTTGGGATTCAAATGGGGAAGATCCTAAATGGTAGATAGGACATGTGAATATTTTTAAAGCAGTGAGAAGTCAGAGAAAGAGTTTGAGAATTAAAAAAAATTTTTTTTGATGTTTATTTTTGAGAGAGACAGAGCATGAGTGGGGTGGGGCAGAGACTGAGACACAGAATCTGAAGCAGTTTCCAGGCTGTGAACTGTCAGCACAGAGCCCAATGTGGGGCTCGAACTCACGAACCAACTGTGAGATCATGAACTGAGCCTAAGTCAGACACTCAACTGACTGAGCCATCCAGGTGCCCTGGAGATTTTTTTTTTTATACATTATAAAATGTTTGAGCTAGAAGAGATCTTAAAAAGTATCTGTTTCAATGAACTTCTTTTAATTTTTTTAAATGTTTTATTTATTTTGAGAGAGAGAGAGAGAGAGAGAGAGAGAGAGAGAGAGAGAGAGAGAGAGGAAGCATGCATGAGATGGGGAGGATCAGAGAGACAGGGAGACAGAGAATCCCAAGCAGGCTCTGTGCTGTCAGTTCAGAGCCTGACATGGGGCTGGATCTCACAAACTTATGAGATCATGGTCTGAGCCTAAATCAAGAGTCAGATGCTTAACTGATGCCACCCAGGTGCCCCTCAATGAACTTCTTTAATAGATGGGGAAATAGAAATTCTGAGAAGTAAAATGATTTATTCAACCTCACTCTCCATGAGTAGCAGATCTGATATTGGAATCAAGGTTGTTTGGGTCTCAGCTTTTATTGTTCTTTGGTTTTATTCAGCAAATATTTAGTAAACATTCTGTGCTAAGTACTAGAGAAGATTCAGCAAGTAGGGAGACATACTTATTGAGCACTTTCTTGTGTCAGATCTTTCATATACATTTTAATCTAGCCCCATGTATCTACTATACCAAATCAATCTAGTAGGTTTTTTGTTTTGCTTTGTTTTATTGTGTTATTTGGTATTATTAGGAATTCCTATGTTTCAGTAGTAGTAATTCTTGGAGTCAAGCCTGGAATAAGTTCTGTAGATCAGGAAGAAAATTACACTATTGCTTCACTGAAAAAGGTGTCAAATGGAGAGCATGGCTGATTGCTTTTTTCTCAGGCCTGGTTAGGGGATCAGTCACTTCTCTGTGTAGGTCCTCAGTGTGTACAAACCTGAAAAGTGTCAGAATCGAAAGGAGGCCAGCCAAAGCTGGAAGAGTGGCTGAAATGTGGCTGAGGAGACAGGCTGAACAGATCATAGAGGGCTTTGTTGATCTAGTTAAAGATTTTTGCTTTTGTTCTAAGTGTAATAGGAAACTAATGAAGGGTTTTAAGCAGATGCTCCACAGGGTCTTATTTGCAATGAAAAGAGAAGTGAGGGTGGGGGAAGACACTTGGGCTTTGAATGGATTAGGAGAGCTGCAAGGTGGATGAACGGATCAAGAAGCTATAGATCATTAGTCCAGGTGGTAGTTGATGGTGACTTGTCCTCTGGCTGCAATATATAGAGAAATGGAGATACATTAGAACACAAAACTGGCAAGATTTTGGTTAACTGACAAGGCTTTGAGAGGGAGAAAGTGGTGTCTTGGATTTCTCTTTAGTTTCCAGCTAATGCTGCTGGATGCAAATGATCGATGTTCATGAAGATGGGAACTCTGGATATAGAAGATTGGGTGGGTGGCTGGGGGGAGAACATGTGCTCAGTTTTGAAATGTTTTGGAGGGCCTGAAAACGCACATAAAGGGCCAGGGGTGGTTAGACAAAGGAATCAGAGGTCAGAGAAGAGCTAGAGATTTTAATTTGGGAGTCTTGGTTATTTGGTAGAGCATATTGCCTAGGTAAAGGTTTTTCTTTTTTTTAAGGAATGTCCATCACCAGGAAGGTCTAAAAAAAGCGTTGGATGGTTCAGATGCATTATTTTCATTCTTTAATTCCTAAGATTACTCATTTTTTATTTTTGTAGTAAATATGTGGGTTGTTTTTCATTTATAAGATTATCTACCTTTGGATTAGGAGCTAAAATCCTTGTTGCTGAATTAGCTGCATACCATAGCAGATATGTTTAATAGTAAGGGATTTTTAGGTAGCGGAGATGTCAGATCCTTGCTGAACAGATAGGCTAGATAGTACTTTGGTCAAATATTTCCTATTTCCAGCTACCTATGGAAAATAATCTAGCATTTTATGTGCTTAATCACTTTGAAGAGTATTCATCTAACTTTTCCTCGAACCACTGATTTGTTGTCACAGCATAGAGCTTATTTCGGGAACCAGTGAGCTCTTAAAAAGCTTTTCAATAAAAAGGACACTATTAGATTACAGTTGAATTGGATAAAGTTAGTATCCATACCGCGACTGAAATTCTAACGTCTTTGTCTTGTCTTTCTTGTGCTAGTAAACGGCTACAAAGGAAATGTCACTTCACGTAACATTTAGTTGCTAAGATTTTTTAAAAGAAACACAGATATGTTCCTCACAGTTGCCCTAACCACACAGCTTTGTGCTACTTCAAGTTGCTCAAACTGTGCTATGAGGAAGCCCTTAACTGCTTAAAAGGCCAGGGACTGAAACAGACTATTGCACAACTCTTCACCACCGGGCGGTTTCGCTTCCAAATCTGGCCTTCGTATCATCCCACGGCCGGAGTCGCTTCTGGGTCCGCTGGAACGAGCCCCGTTCCTCCTAAAAGCAGCCAGGGTTTCCTCCTCCGAGCCACGGGAACCCCTCCCTCCGCCCAAGGTTTTCGCGAAAGTGAAGCTGCGCGGGCGCGGGGCCCCAGGAGGTCCCATTGTCCGGCCAGGGAGAACCGCTCTCCCCGCAGCGACTCCCGTACTCGAGTCCCACCGGCTAGGTTAACCAGAGGTCTGCGGGTCTCGGCGCCACTCCCCTCCCCCCGCCGCCCCATTGTCTGCCTCGCCCCGCCCCGGGGGACACGTGCGCCTGCAGCTTCCCGAGCGAGAAGAGCGCCGGGCGGCGGCGGCGTGGACACCGCCGCGAACGGCTACGCGGCCGCGGCGCCGGGGGCGGGGGCCGGGCGCGCACGGATCGGTGGGTGTCCTCAAGCAGCTGCGGTAGCGTTCCGCGCCCCTCGCCCCGTGCCTCGCGGGCCCGGGACGGGGCGGGGGTTGGGACGGGCAGGAGCTCGGTGGGGGTGGCGTGCGCGTGGTGCTGCGGTGGGGGGGGGGGGGTGGGGCGGGGTGGGGAGATGCCTGTCTCCTGACAAAGGAGAACGAGTGGGACACGCTGAGCCGGCCCGCCCCGCCTGGAGGAGAGCGGGAGGGGGAGTGTCGGGAAGGGAAGGGGCGGGTCTTTCATTCACTCTCGGCCCCTCCGTCGCTGCCGGAGCGGAAGGGCGGGGTCTTGCGTCCCCCTCCCCCGGGAGGTGAGGAGCAAGGGAGGTGGCGGGGCGTGGGGGCGGAGCCCGCGGGCGCGCGTCCCGAGGCGTAGGCTACGTCGTCACGTCAGCGCGGGAGAGAGAAAGAGAGGAGCCGACTCGGCTGGGACTGGGGGACGGAGTCGGGAGAGCGAGCGAGGGAGGGTGTGAGCGAGCGTTCGAGCGAGGAGGGGAAAGGCGGTCACTCGTGCCTGAGCGGCCGCGGACGGGACTGGGAGTAGTGGGGCAAAGGAGCAGGGAAGGGAAGAAGAAAGACCGAGAGAAGGAGGCGGACGGAGGCTGCTGGTGGTGGTGGTGGTGGCGGTGGCGGTGGTGGCGGTGGTGGTAGGGGGAGAAGGAGGAGCTGGAGGAGGGCAGGGGCAGAGGGAGTGAGAGAAGCGGACGCGCGAGGGAGGGGAGGGAAAGGGGGGGGGTCACGCGGGCGCGCGCGCGCGCACCGGGAGCGCGCTCGGAGGCGAGTGGAACTGGATCGGGTTTGCTGCCAGCGGCGTGAGCTTCGGCCGCCATTTTACAACAGCTCCACTCGCGCCGGACACAGGGAGCAGCGAGCACGCGTTTCCCGCAACCCGATCTCCTCGGACAGGATTCTTCCGCCGCAGCCCAACGGGGAGGTAACGACCGCCAGGACCCGGGTCTGGGAGGGGAGCACCGTGACATTGTGGAGTGAGCTGGGCGAGGGAGGTGTGGGGAGAACCCGGCTTTTCTGGAAAATGGATTCCAAGGGGGAGAGGAGCACGTTGACTGGGGCTGCTTGAGAGTAGGCCGCAGCCCGCGCCGCCACTTCCTTCTATTCTCCATGTGCTGCCGCCGTTCGGGCTTTGTCTGCGGCGCTCCAGGGAGGAGGCGGCCCCATGGCCCGCGCGGACCGCGAGCGGCGGCGGAGTTGGTGCTGTCGTGGCCGTCACCGCGGCGCGGGAGTGGGCGGAGAGGAGCTGGTCCCGTCCCGCAGACGCGCGGCGAGCTTGGGTGGTGCTCGCGGTCCGGCGGGCGTTAGGCAGTTCGCGGAACGCCCTCACTCCGCCGGGTTACTGGCCTCTGTCTGGGGGTGGGACAGCTGGCTCCGGCGCCGCAGTCACTGCACGGACGGGAGAGGGGTGGGGGCTTGCACCATGCGCCGCGGCTCAGGTCTCGGCGGTGCGGGCGGGCGGCCGGGGGTCGCCGGCGCCCGGGGCGGAGAGAGCCATGTGTCACGGCGGAGACGGCGGCGCTGGGGTGGGGGGCGGGGAGAGCCTGTGGCCTGGCGCCGCCGCGGCCTCGGTGTGGAGGGGCGAGGTTGTGCTGCTGCTGCTTTCTGGGGGCTCCGATCTTGGCTTCAGGTTGACGTTGGGAGTCGGTGATGGTCGTCTTGGCCTGGGACTCGGTGGGTTTCCGTTGGAGGAAGTTGTAGGACATTTGAAGGCGCAGAGCACGTGTTTCTAATGGGCTCCTGGTGGCCGCAGCGGTGAGGCTGCCGCTTTGGGTGCGGAGTTGGGGGCGGGCTTTGGGTGCGGGGGTGAAGGGTGGAGAAATTGGGTGGTAGGAAGGTAGCTTGTGTGAGCGCTTTGTTCTTCGCTGGCTGTTGTTACAGATCTATAAGCGGCAGGCGGGAAAAGCGCGCACTTTGGGGGTTTACCTTTGAGAGAGAAAAGCCCAGCTTTGCTTTCTCCACACACCTCATTCTCTGTACTGCCACAGCTGCATGTGGCAGGCTGGCTTGTCCTCTTGCTGATTGGGCTCCATTTGTAATATGGTTTTTCCTAGGGAGTGTTAGCAGGTGAGTCAGGGGTGGTGCTAAGGAAAAACATAGTGAATCTGTCCTCCTCTGCCCCGCGCTCCAAATCTGGCTTGTCAGGCGATAGTGACTGTAAGGCTTCTTTAAAGGGAGGCGCAGGCTGGCTGGTGTAGAAATTGGTAGAGAAAGTAAAGATTGGGGCTCTTATATTTCCTCTACCCTTTTTGAAGATCCTAGTTTAATTTTGCTTATTGCGTTTGAACAGATCTCTGGAAACATGGCTACAGAACATGTTAATGGAAATGGTACTGAAGAGCCCATGGATACTACTTCTGCAGTTATCCATTCAGAAAATTTTCAGACATTGCTTGATGCTGGTTTACCACAGAAAGTTGCTGAAAAACTAGATGAAATTTACGTTGCAGGTAAGAACTAACACTTGCAAAATTATATTATGAAATTTTTCTATTGGATTTCTGGCTTTGAGCTAAAATAGCAACTTTTTGTGGTTTCCAATAAGTGTGGGAACTAGAGTTTTGCCTTGTTGTGATAGTTGTGAACTAGAGGTTAAGGTGTAGAGGGAGGGCAGAAGGAAGGGTTAGGAGGTAAAGGCTGGCTGGCCAGATGGATAAGTATATGATGGTAGCAACAGCTGCTAAATGTTGGGAGCAGGCCATGTGACTTTTTGGGGTATTTTTATAGTAGGATTCTTGTTAAATAACTGGTAACTATAGACTTGTCTGTCTTGGTGTGGGTGTTGCTTTTTTCCTAGTGGTATTTGAAATCGTGTAGAGGTTCAGTTGTCATGCTTGGTACTTTGTTGGTTGATTTTAGGATTTACATATTTACTGTAGAAATACTTAGCGTTTAGAAACTATGTGACTTAGAAGAAGATGTAAAAGAAGTTGATTCATTGTAAGTGTGGTTGAGAGGTTTTATTTAGTTCAGAATGATTAAAGCATGTGTGTTTCTCATATAGGTAAGGGAAATGGAAGAATTCTTACTTGGCAAGCATGTACCTGTATTGGCAAATATGGTTTCTTAAAAAAAGTTTCTAAAGATATTAAAAGTTGACAACTAATTCAGTTTTCTCTTCTCCAGGGCTGGTTGCACATAGTGACTTAGATGAAAGAGCTATCGAGGCTTTAAAAGAATTCAATGAAGACGGCGCATTGGCAGTTCTTCAGCAGTTTAAAGACAGTGATCTCTCTCATGTTCAGGTAATGTTGATGTCAGTGTAACTAGAAAAAACATGAGTAGTTTTGATATAGTTTGTTTTATTGAATTAGATACAGATAAGACCGTTGTTAAATGTGATTGGAAAATTTTTTTATAGAACAAAAGTGCCTTTTTATGTGGAGTCATGAAGACTTACAGGCAGAGAGAAAAACAAGGGACCAAAGTAGCGGATTCTAGCAAAGGACCAGATGAGGCAAAAATTAAGGTATGTCTTTAAAAACTTTTCTTTTTAATCCCCCCCCCCCCGCGTGGGTTTTTATTTTTTTTCAAGGAGTTTTTTTTTTTTTTTTTTAAGCTTTGGTGTAAATATTCTTTGGATGTGAAATGTTTAAGATGTTTAAGATGTTGAGAGTTAATAACCTGAGATAATTTATTAATCTTTTCTAATTACTGCCTTTTGAAAAGTTTCCTGCCTTTAGTTATTTCTGTTTTTAGAACAACTCACTTTTAAGTTTTTCTTGTTATTAATTTATGCATTAAATCAGTGTTTCTTGATATTCTAAAGCAAAGACCTAAATACCATCTACCATATTTCTAAACATTTTTTGAAAAGCTGGAGGTCCAGATTAGTGACAGTAGAAAAAAATGGGAGGGAATCCGTTCATCCCATACTTGGTGAGGAGTGTACATTTAACAGTTGACTTATCTTAGAATTCACAAACTCCCAAGTTAAATGGATTTAGAATTTTTAACACAACCTTCTTCTTTTCTGTTACTGTTGATTTTAAGGCTGATTTGTTCATTTCTAAAGGCAGCTTGTATCAGTAAAATTGAGGAGTGTGGAAATGCAAGTGAAGAAACTGAGGTTGGGAGTGGAAGTTATTTTTTTTTAAGGTCATGTAGAGCAATAAATGGCCTCAAATGCAACTAGGTTGTTTTGGTTTTTAGTTGTGTTGAGGTTTCAGTTTATAGAAAATGTGATCATGCTAGTTTTAATCTGGTGCTCTTATTACAGTGTGCTGATGCTCTTTGAACCAAGAGTTATGGTTTAAGAAAGTTAATTATGAGTGTTAAGTGATGTTTTAATGGTATGGGAGGAGGGGAGCTTGGAATAAGGAGTTAACTGTTAATGTCATTCATATATTTGAGGCTTTTACAGGTCAGGCTGTGAGTGAATTGTGTTTAAACCATAAATCCAGTTTTTTCCATAGAAATGGAGTGTAGATGTCTTTATTATCTCAGTTGTGATTAAATTTACATTTTGGGAGGTAAGGTTATTAAATTTTTATTAAAAATGTAAAGTTTATTTTGACTTTTCGGTCTGGGAGGGAGTGGCTTGAAGCTTTAGTGTCTCTTAAATTGCAACAAGAAGACATAGTGACACTTTTATAGGATGTTTGAAGAATAAGTTTTTTTCTATTTTTTAGGGATTGATATAAAAAGTAAGTCATATAAAGATGAAGGTGAAAAGTGCAGGGATTACATATGGGAAAAAGGGAAGATGAGACATTTAGTGGTTTAGTTTATGTTCTAGTAATAGATTTCAGTTTATTTTTGTTGCCCAATGTTGCATCCGTAAATAAACATTGGGATATGATAGAAAAAGGCTGCTTCAAAATAACGTAGCACTTTGTGGGCCTTTTTGTTAGAGTTTAGTAATAGAGGAGTTTTTTTATCATAGTATTTTTTCACAGATCTTTAATGTTCTTTGGGTAGAAAGTGTTTGAAATCTGTCTAGTCATTTTCGTTTCTAGAGACTGAGGTGACCCCAGGTCATTTGACAGCATTTTGATAAAATTTGTCATTGTGCTTGGTGTTAGCTTGTTTTTGTTTTTGTTCTTTTCAGAATTTATTAGCCAATTACTAGATTTTATTATTTAGAAAGCAGGTTTTGTACTTTGGTTGAGATGGCAGAGGAGAATAATTCTTGGGTTTTTTGTTTGTTTGTTTAGGCTAATTATAGACAACTTTCTAGTACTTTTGCCTTATACCAAGGGATAGGAGAAACTACCACTGATTAGTAAATAGGAACTGTTTAAATTTTAACAGTTCACTTTTAGGGGAGATAAGACCTAGAAGTTATTTCACATTGTTGCAATTACATAAAGCTTTCAAAGTCATTTTGGGTCTCATTTGTTCTGAATGAACCATGCCATCTGGGGAAGCATGGTGCTTGAATGTCAGATGAATTAAGTTGTTATATTTCGTGTAACTCCTAGGTTAAGGGGCATTCTCAGGGAATGTAATTTCTACAAAGGTTGGTGCCCAGAATTGCTGGCAGTGTGTATTAGAAGTGTGGGATACAGGGAGTTTATTAAGGAGCTTTACCCAGTTCCTCCTTTGGGAGAGAATTAAACTCAAGCAAGTTAGGTACAGTTAGGAGAAATTAGCAGAACAGGTACAGACCCTGGCTTGAAAGATGTTGATGAATCAATATTAGTTGTTTGTTTGCTAAACACTAGTTAATTGGAAACCAGAAATAATTTGAGTAGGGCCCTGAAATTTTCATTAAAAATTAGAGCTACTACAAGGGTACATTAAAGGAGAAATTCTAAAACATACCAGAAAACTGTAGGGATTGTTGCCAAGGTAAATGGAATGCTTTGAACAAGATTGATTTTTAACTGTGAAATGCATGGGTGTGGTCTTGTGAATTAAATGTATTAATGACATTTGAACTTTTCAAGGCACTATTGGAAAGAACAGGCTACACACTTGATGTGACCACTGGACAGAGGAAGTATGGGGGACCGCCTCCAGATTCCGTTTATTCAGGTCAGCAGCCTTCTGTTGGCACTGAGGTAAAGAAACTAAAAACTTGTACCTTTTGTAGTAAATGCTCAGGTATCTGGTTTCCTAAAGAAGCTCTCCATGGTTTTTTACTTCATGTTTAATTTACAGATATTTGTGGGGAAGATCCCAAGAGATCTGTTTGAGGATGAACTTGTTCCATTATTTGAGAAAGCTGGACCGATATGGGATCTTCGTCTAATGATGGATCCACTCACTGGTCTCAATAGAGGTTATGCGTTTGTCACTTTTTGTACAAAAGAAGCCGCTCAGGAGGCTGTTAAACTGGTAAGTTTTTTTCTTCCAGTCTTCACATTCACTGTCTTTAATTAAAGTCAAGTTTTATCTTATTTTGCCTAAGAGTTAACCAAATGTTTTTTGAAGTGCTGATTAGGCACTTTTACATTCTTTGTTGTAGTTATTGTAGCAGTATTCTTTATATGTGTAGTTGACTGGACTGAGGATCTATATATAAGGCACAGTGTCAGAATTCTGAGTTACTTGTTCTTTGAAACATGTAGCTTAGTGCTTTTTTTACTCTTTAATAGGAATGTTAAAAGATTTAAGGAAGTAACTAATAGGTAGGGCTTTCTTATTTTCTGGCTGTACCTGACTGAGGATCTATATATAAGGCACTGTATCAGAATTCTGAGTTCTTCTTTGAAACATCTGGTTTGGTGATTTTTTTTTTTAATAGGAATGTTAAAAGATTTAAGAAAGTGACTGTAATAGGTAGGCCTTCCTTACTTTGTGGCTGTACCTGGGCCATTCCTCTTTCTATAAAATATAAAGACATTGTGATGACAAACTTCTAGTTCATGAAATAAAAGATTTCATGCTGAGTGGCAATATTTGATTTAAAGTACCAGATGTAAGGTGTGAAGACCTAGTTACGTTGCCAACTTTAAAAAAAGAGCTTTAATCAAATTATGGCTTAGCTCTTCTTTAAACTAGTTTTATTAAATTTTGTGGCTCACATGGATTCTACATTTTATAATTGAAGAGGTCAAGGGTTAATTTCAACCCAAGAAATGTATCAAAAAGTAAACTGGGGAGGAACTTTTGTAAAATTGTCCACTATGGCAGATATTTGTTAAATTTGCCTTATTGGCTTACATATTTTGTAGGGGATACTAAACAATCTTAAAATTCTTGGATTGATTTTTCCTGAATTTTTCCTTTCCTCACCATCAGATGGTCTACATTTTAAGGCATACCTTAAGGGGAAAAGCCAACTATACTTTGTTTGGCTTTCCATGGTGATTGAATTTCTCATTTGGTGTATGTAATTGACTATGATAAAAACTTAACATTAGAATAGTGCTGCTTGAAAGATTATAGGTGGTGTCTCTAAAAAATTTGGGAGTTTAGGTACTTTTAAATCATGGGTGATTTTTCCCTCATTTAAAGAATGCTTCCTATTTCAGAGCAGCTATAGTTCTATAGGGAACCATTCACTTGTAACCTTTGGGCTGTCAAAATTTTAGTTTTGAGCAGTTCATGTAAAATTAAGGACTTTTTAGAGTTCTGGAAAGATAACTTTAGAAATCATCTGGTTTAATCTATAAACAAATAGAACATTTTTGCCAGGTAGCAATAGAGTAGCAGTAAATTTTAATACGGAAATGTGAATGAGAAGGCAGCAAACTATCTTACTGCAGCAAGCTAGTACAGAATTTACCATTAATTTCAGTCCCATTTTATATACTAGGTATTACATAAAGCTTTTATTGTTTAACAAGGGTGGTTACTTAGTGTATAAGTGGTGATTTGTGTATTAACATTTTTAAAAGGAATCATTAAACCAACATTTGTAGGCCACTTAATTCTTGCTACCAAAATGCACTATTTATGGCAGGTCCTCACTGCAGTATTTGTAGACAATGTCCAAAATCCATAAAAAATACTTCATTAGAGGAAGATGATCTATAATCCTATTGTAACATGACGATTTTGAGTGCCAGTAAATAGTCATTATGAAATAATGTTTCAGTTTGGGCAGTTGCCTTGGCTTAACAAATAATACAGTCCAAAATTGCATTGCTGTGGGCTTAGGATGTAGTCTCATTAATATAGTTAAGTTTTCAGTTATAATTCAGAAAGTTCCATAGGTAGCTAGCCAGCCATTTTAATTTATCCAGGAACTAATAATAATTCTTGTTCTTTTTTACATTTTTTCTGGTTTTGTGATTGGAGTCCTTATCTGGGAACATGTTTATTTTTTCCTATCTGATAAATTAGGAAGTTTTGCATTTTGTAATGGTTTTACCACTATATCCACTAGGGTGAAATGGATATATCATTGTTGCTTTTTTAAAAATTTTTTATTTTATTTTTAAATTTTTAAATATTTTTGAGAATGAGAGAGACACAGTGTAAGCTGGGGAGGGGAGGGGCAGAGAGGGAGGGAGACAGAATCTGAAGCAGGCTCCAGGCTCTGACCTGTCAGCACAGACCCTGATGTGGGGCTCGAACCGCGAGATCGTAACCTGAACCGAAGTTGGACACTTAACCGACTGAGCCACCCAAGTGCCCCACATCATTGCTTTTTTTTGAAGGGTGTTTTACTGTGGTAGGATTATGTTGATAACAGAATTGGGAGGCTTGCCGTAATGTAACAGTAAAAAGGGAGGACTAAACTTTTGAGGAAATGAAATATTCTAGAGAAATAAATCAAGTTAACGAGGATGTCCTTTGATACTTAGTATTGTGGAACTGAGTACTCTTCTAAATGTGTTCTTTAAGGGAGCATATTTTGAAAACTGTCCCTTCTTGTGTCATGTCATGAGAGTCTACTTGAATTACACCAATATCCAAGGTGAATTTTTATAGAAGATTAATAGAATGGTCATTCTAGTTGTAGATAATAAGTTTTAAAAAAATGTCTATTTGGGATTATTTATAGATCAGACAAGATGGAAGCAGGAAGACCATTTCTTTTTGCTTTCCTGTCCTTTGAGTGTCCTGAGTACCTTTAGATTGAGATAGTCTGGCTGGCTCAGTTGGTAGAGTATGTGACTCTTCGTCTCTGGGTCATGAGTTCAGACCCCATGTTGGGTGTAGAATTTACTTTAAAAAAAAAAGATTATGTATTTGGCCTTATTTTTGGTATGATCCAGGAATAATCCCTCCCCTCCCTGTCCCCCAGATTAAAAACTATTGTGGATTCTGGGGTGCCTGGCTGGCTCAGTTGCTAGAGCATGTGACTCTTGATCACAGGGCCGTGAGTTTGAGCCCCACTTTGGGGGTAGAGTTTACTTTAAAAAATTTTTGTGGATTTTAAATTTGCATCTGAATTACTTATGAAAATAGGTTAATTGATAATAACAGCTGAAAAAGAGGCATGAAGTTAAGCACCTGTAGACTTTTTAAATGACTGGTTTTCAGCCAACGTTTGCTTCATATTTTGGGCAATAAATTTATTGCCAAATGATGAAAATCTTGCCAGGGAAGCAGGAGCTAAGTTTGTGAAAGGTGAATAATAGTTACCTGTTGAGTGCTTGTTAAGAGACAGGAGCTGTGCTAGGGTGTTACATTATTACCTTTAAATACTACCTATTTTTTAAAGCAACTGGAATTATCTTCATTCTGTAGAAGAGTAAATAGCCTGGGTGACTTATAGGAGGCCATATAGCTTTAGTTCGATACCAGGTTTGTTTAGTTTGAGTTCTTATCGTTGACCAGACCTAACAGTTTAAAGCCAGCAATATAAATTATGTCATCAGGTAGCCTAATTTTTTAATTATGTAGTCACTTAGGTAGTGTTAAAAAGGAGCACAGGAAATAAGTTCTGTTTCTGCTGCCAGAATATTTTTGGCATCTATCTACATTGCTACCACATTAGTCTAAAGTACCATTCAAAGAGTGCTTCTATCTAGTCACTGCTTTCCATTGCCCCTTTACAGTGTTACCATTCAACAGCATAGGTTAGTTCACAACATTCCCATGCTGAAAACTTTAATAATGGCTTCCAAACAAGGCCCTATCTGATCAAGTTTCTGCTTACATTTCTTTTTTTCTTTATTACTCCTCCGTCCATACTTTGCCTCCCACATAAGCTGTGACCATTTCCATCTCAAGGCCACCTTCTGCTCTTCCGCTTTTGAACACTCCCCCAGCTACCATGGCTACTGCCTTCTTATAGATCAGGTCTTCCTAGAAGGCCTTTCCTGACTTTGAGCAGCTTACCACCCAGTTGCTCTGTGACTGTATCATGAACACAATAAAATAGAATGCTCAGTTGTACTTAAAATTATTTCTTGGCTTTGTAAAGTATTTGCTTATCTCTCTCCTCCAGCATACAAGCTCTTTTTTCCTGTATCCCTGACATTTACAACAGTGCCACTATGTAATAATTCAGTAGGTGCTAGATAAATAACCTGACTGGCTGACTAGTGTCATCTAATCTATTATTTATGACCCAAGAACTTATATTTCCCATATTAGCTATAGTCCCATATTAGTATTTAAAGGTTTTCTGATTTCCGTTTGTAATTATGTATTCAGTGTCAACTTTGAATTAATGTACATTTATAGGGGGTAATGCTTTCCCCCTCATCCCCAGGGGGATATTTGGAAATATCCAAATGTGTAGTGTTTGTTGTTGTCCCAAAGACCGGGAAGAAGGGCAGGCAAGTGTGTATATGTATTTCTGTGGTGTGCTGCTCAAATTGGAGCTCAGGGCCACTGGCATTTTAGTGTCCATTGCAGTCCTAGATAATAGAAATAAATACCCTGCTGAAAATGCTAATAGTGCCTATATTACAAATACTGGAATAGTTGATCTCTATTTGCATATTAAAAGTTATGGTTTTGGGGCGCGTGGGTGGCTCAGTCGGTTAAACTTCCCACTTTGGCTCAGGTCATGATCTCACAGTTCATGAGTTCGAGCCCCGCGTCGGGCTCTGTGCTGACAACTTAGAGCCTGGAGCCTGCTTCAGATTCTGTGTCTCCTTCTGTCTCTGCCCCTCCCCCACTTGTGCTCTGTCTCTCAAAATAAATGTAAAAAAAAAAAAAACTAAAACAGTTATGGTTTTGATAGGCACTGATGGGTTTTATTCACTGAAGTGGTTGATGTACACTAGTGTAGCATGTATAAAACCATTTTGATGAATGCAGTTGACAAGATAGGTCCACGACATACTTTGTAGCACTTTAGCAAATAGTGTGTTTAACATGAAGACTTTGGACCTACATGGTAGTTTGATTGAGTTCATGATTTTATAGGACACAGATGCATCGTTCAGAGGGTAACAGGGATGCAAATGCCTTTTTCAGATGCTAACAGGGATGAAGGCTTAGATTGTGTTGGGGTTATTTTGGAAGGCTTTGTGATGAAGTTTGAGCAGGACAGTGAAAGGAAATAGGTAATCTGGTTGAAGCAGTGTATTGTTGAAGGAAATGGGAGATGAAACTAGTATACTATGAAGTCAGTGCCAGAAGGTAGTAGTCATGACTATGGGGCTAAGTTTCCATGGTGCCATTAAACTTTCGAGTGTTAATGTGGGTAGCATGGTATAAAAAACAGAATAATGAAGAATGTTTGGATGAAGAGAAGAAAGACCAGGAAAGTGGCAGCTATATAGAAAGGAGAGAGGCTAGAGATTTTCAAAGGAGAAAAAATAGGCGATGGTAAGCTATATGTTCCATTCTAATTTTTATCAATGATTTATAAATCAAGGCATAGCTGGACTGCTGTCATATGTCTGGTGACTTGAGTCTTCATGTATTGAGTGATAAATGCCCTGGATGACAGAAATCAGAATCTTAAAAGATTGTGATAGCCTGAAACAGATAGTTAACACGAGCAAGATGGAATTGAGTCAGGACAAACGTCAAGTCCTATATACAACTGATTTCACAAGTAAGCTGTAGTGTAAGTAAGCAGTGTGGTGTGGTTGCCAAATAAGCTCAGGTAATCATGGACTGTTGTGTTACAGAAAAATGTTTAGAAGTGGAAGATTAGCAATAGTCTCCAATTTATTCTAGATTCCTCAATCTCAGTCTGTGTCTACAGTATTATGTTATGGATATCACTATTTGGTGACACTCTTGGGAGGCACATTAGTTTGCCAGTATCAGAGAAGGAATGATTAGCCAGGTTTAGAGAACAGCTAAATCCTGAGCATTGTGTGGAGTATATGAAGTGCTGTCATCTGGGGAAGAAAATCTATAGTTATTGTAGAATTTTTAGGGAAGTAGATTTTGGCTTCAGTATTTTCTACTTAAGAAATGTTTAAGAATAAAGTAGGCTGAGGAGGTAGTGGCTTTGCTGCTGTGGGAAGAGTTAGGACTGAAAAACCACTTGTGAGTTAGATTCCAAATCTGAGATTGCTAAATTTGGGGGCATTTGGTGACTGACTGGCTACGACGGCAGGAAAAAGTGACTTGAGATTTTAAGCCTAGATGGTGGGAATATTCTGTACTGTACAACTCCAGTTTTGGTGTTCTGAAAGAGTGAAACTGTATTGATTCATGTTCAAAGTTCATCTTTGTTTTATTTGGTCACCTCACTATGATACTGAATCTGGAAGATAGATTCTTTAAAAATGTTTATCTTATTTATATATTTTATAGTTTATTTATTTTGAGAGAGACAGAGAGCAAGCAGGGGAGAGGCAGAGAGAGGGAGACAGAGAATCCCAAGCAGGCTCCATGCTGTCAGCACACAGCCTGTTGGAGGGCCCAGACTTAGAAACCGTGAAATCCTGACCTGAGCCTAAACCCAAGAGTTGGGACGCTTAACCAACTGACTGAGCCACTCCACCGACCTTAATGTTTATTTTTGAGAGAGACGGAGCACGTGCCGAGCTGGGGAGGGGCAGAGAGAGGGAGACAGAGGATCTGACTGACATCAGATCTTGGCTGATCTTGGCTGACAGCCCGATTTGGGGCTCGAACTCACGAACTGTGAGATCATGACCTGAGCCCAATTCGGACCCTTAACCAACTGAGCCACCCAAGTGTCCCTGAAAGCTAGATTTTTTAAATATCTTAACATCACCGCCCAACTTCCTTGTTGGAAGGCATCACATTTTTTTTGTTGTTGTTAATTTTGATACTGTGATAGTGTCCTGATGTATTACCTGTTGAGAGTTAGACAATTTATCAGCATTACATTAGAATCTGTGTTAAGGTTCAGAACAGTTTCAACATGCCCTTCTGCCACTCATCTCACTGTTACCCACCTGCTGGGGTGCACCGTTTGTGAATTTATGGTGATAGATTGGTCTTAAAATTATTAAAGAGTGAGAACCGTTAATAATTCAGATGCACATAAAAATGCATGTTTAATAGGGCACTGCTTCAAGAAATGCTTATTGCTGGGTACGGTGTACTTTTCCCCCCTTCTCTTAAGTAGTCTCTACACCAGATGTGGGCGTAATCCCCCGACCCTGAGATCAAGAGTTGGATGCTGTGCCTTACTGAGCCAGCCATGCGCCCCTCTGGGTACTTTTGCTTTTTTGGACAATATGCCCAGAGGGTCTCCTTTGCCCATTTAATGATTTATTTTAATTGAAGAGCCAGTTTACTCTCTGTGTGTTAGCTCTAATTGTTTTATCTTTTTTTAATTAAAAAAAATGTGGATGAAGCATCATAGTTTAGTTTAGAAGTCCCAATAAATCTTCGTGTCACTTATACTGTTTAGAGACCACAGTCATCCTAAATAACCTTCTATCTATCCAGGATTGGTAAACCTTATTAGCAGGGCAAGTGATGATGAATTAGAAGTGAAGAAGCTTTTCTTCTGTAAATAATAACAGAAACAGTCATTACTACTTTGAAGCAGAATTGTTAAATGTTGATGGACGTGTTATAACTAAGAATTCTATTTTTTTAACAAGTTTTTTTTTTTTTTTTTTTTGAGAGAGGGAGACAATGCGTGCAAGCAGGGGAGGGGCAGAGGAAGAGAGAATCTTAAGCAACACACACCCAAGTGCAGAGCTCATAACTGTAAGATCATGACCTGAGCTGAAATCAAGTCAGATGTGTAACCAGCTGAGCCACCCAGGTGCCCCACAACTTTTTTTTTTCTAAGTTTTTTAAAACTTAGATTTAGATGTTTCCTTATAGTAAACAGGTCTGGCTCTTAGAACTTTTGGAAAATGAAAAACACAGAAGGAAAACTATGCCAAGTTCTGTCATTTTCAGAATAACTCTTATTTTCACATTTGAATATTATGTATTTTTTTCTGTTTTTCTGATATCTTAGTTTTTGTCAACTCCTGGGGTTACAGATTAGATCAAATTGAAAGCCATTGATTTGTCATTAAGGTTGTGTTCTGATGCTAGATTATTAAAATCTAGGGAATGCACGTGTCTTAAAAGTAATTTGTGTTTCTTAGATTAATTTATTTGTTATAAGGTATTGTAGTCTACTTGTTCATAATCCCATACAATGATGGATTCAGCCATAGCACTACTGTTTGCAGGTAATCTATATATTTCTAGTTTTAAGAGGTTTTTGGTCTTAATATAAATGCCATGGGGGGAAAAGTTGTGGCAGGCTTTTTCAGCCTCAGTACTGTTGATATTTTAGATCTGATAATTCTGTTTTACTGGGCTATCCTCTGAATTGTAGGATATTTAGTATCATCTCTGGCCTTCGTACCCACTAAATAACCAGCAGTAAGCCCACATCCCTAATTGACAACCAAAAATGTCTCTAGACATTGTCAAATGTCCCCTGGGGAGCAAAATCACTCCTTTTAGAACTGTTGGTTTGTGTTAAGCGTAGAAGGGTGTTTTGTTGACCTGTTTTTTTAGGATGTAGGTATTGCACAGTGAGCTCAAATCTGGAGTTTGGATGATGGAAGTTTCAGAGAAAGCATTTTATTCAGAGGCTTAGCAGTCTAAAAGCTGTTTGAGAACTCAGGTGTAAGTAGCTAAGATTTTAGTGTTGTGGAGAGAAGGGGGACATACTAGGAATTTTAGGATAAACTTATGTCCAAGTATTTGAACTTTATCTAGTGGTGATGGGGAGTCATTGAGTTTGTTTTCAATAGGCAAAAACTGTCATCTCTTTTTTTGTTTGTTTTGTAAGTAGGCTCCATGCCCAGTTGTGGGGCTCGAACTTATGACTGTGAGATCATGAGTTGCATGCTCCACTGACAGAGCCAGCTGTGCACCCTTGTCCTCTTTCCTTTTTTTTTTTTTTTTTTAAAGTCTCTGGCATAAGTGTAGAGAATATAAATAATCCTGGGATCATGATGACCAGAGACTTTGATAGCACGAATTGAATCAGTGAGGTAGAAAGTACAAAGCCGTTTTGAACTGGAGGAAGGACATTTGAATTTCATGTTAGATTTTGAGTATCTGGAGATGGAGAAAGGGACAGGGAGGAATTGATTTTCTGACTTACTGTATGCTTTCTTGTCTTGCACCTGATGTACCTTTAATGCAAGAATGGAAGAGGAGAGGTGCCTGGCTGGCTGAGTCAATGGAGCATGCAACTAGATCTCAGGGTTGTGAGTTCAAGCCCCACATGGGGTATAAAGCTTACTTTCAAAATGGGAGAGGAATGGTTTCACTTTGGCTATAAGGCTGGCCTATAAATTGTATGGAAATTTATGTTGATTCTTTAGTGTTTATAGCTCCACTTGCACATACTCAAAACAGATTTTGAGGCCAGGTGTGGGGGATTAATCAAATTGTAACTGCTGCTACCATTATTGCTAACATGAAATTTTGAGGTAGTTTTAACTGTGTAATATAAATAATTCACTTTCCCTGATAACTTGAATATTTTTGAACTTCGGTTTGTAAGTCATACTGATTAGTAGATGTGACTTTGACAGATTGGGTTTTGCCTGTATAATAAATATCTCATCCTTCTATGGGGTATGGGTTACATGAAGACTTGACTTTTTACTGTAGTTTTATAATTGCTTCTATATGTGCACCCTAATCAGTCCACTTATTTTTTTTCAACCTTGTTGTAGGTTTGTTGAAAATGAAATGGGGAAAAAAGTAGGGTTGGATTCAGGAAAAGAAGGTTCTCTCCTTTTAGACTTATATTTGAAGCTGAAAATCCCTTATTGCAACTTCTTACAAGAGTGAAAGGGAGATGGAAAAAAATAGATTTGATGCTGGTTAACAGAAAGGCAGAAAGCTTGTTGGTATTTGAATCCCATTTCTCTTGCATGAGGATAACTGGTTGCCAGGATGAATTTAAGTAGAAATTAAAGTATTGTGGAATCAGCAGTTTTGAATTTAAGCTGCTCATAGACCGGATTCCTAACTTACCAAGTTTCCTAAGTTTCAAGGATTTAACAAATTTTTGCATTAATTTAATTCATAAGCTTTTTAAGTGTTTTGTCAGTGTAATCTTCATATCTGTCGCAGATTACAATTTCCTCTTACGTATGCTAACTATATTTTTAAAGGATAAAAATACTTGATAAGCATAGCATTGAAATTTGCCTAAAAAGTTGCATCTATATTTATAATCATTTATAATAAAATATTTTGTAAGTATTTTAAAAATATGGTACACTTCTTCCCCTTTCAGTATAATAATCATGAAATTCGTTCTGGAAAACACATTGGTGTCTGCATCTCAGTGGCCAACAATAGGCTTTTTGTGGGCTCTATTCCTAAG
Source organism: Herpailurus yagouaroundi (assembly GCF_014898765.1). Taxonomy (NCBI): domain Eukaryota; kingdom Metazoa; phylum Chordata; class Mammalia; order Carnivora; family Felidae; genus Herpailurus; species Herpailurus yagouaroundi. The sequence goes on along the minus strand of NW_024412394.1, from coordinate 45,660,249 downwards.
AGTAAAACCAAGGAACAGATTCTTGAAGAATTTAGCAAAGTAACAGGTAAGTTGGATTTATGTGGAAGGAGATGCACTTCTAATATTGAAGGTAATTGCATACTTCTGCATGTCAAGCACTGTTACAAACACTACATTTATTGACTGGCATTCTTACTCCCAACTGTGGGAGATAGGTAGCTCCATTCTGTAAGTATTTTGTAAGTAAGATCAGGAAAACAGGTACTGAGGGTTTTGGGAAATAACTTGCTGAATGCTGTGTAGTTCTTAAGGAATGCAGTTGAGATTTGAACTATCTGCAGAATCTGTGCATCTCGTTTTGGAATCTGTGTGTTCTATGCATTTTTAGGTGCTAGCTTGACATTCTTAGTGGGATTGTTTCCATAATGATTAGATTTTCTAAATTATTGGAATGGTAAGTATTTTTATAAGCAAGAGATTATATAATCAATGTCAGTATGGTGTAATTTCTTTGAAATCTAAAGCATTTTTTAGAATAGTGACCAAATCAAGCTGCTTTTATTATTTTATTGTTTTGTCTGCCTAGAATATTTAGCAGATTATCAGACTGTTACCAGTCTCCAGGAACATTCAAAATCTTACGTGATACTAATATCTCATTTGAAATAGTTACTGATACCTGAGGCCAGGAAAGTGCCATCAAAAGGAATTTTAATGTTTATTTACATAATGAGAAAAGTGTCTAACCATATGTGACTTACACTGCCATTTTTATAATTGTTATGTAAAAATTTTATGCCCCTTGTCATTTAATGGAAGAATAGTCCTTGGGTCTAATTAAAAAGAATACATTTTTTTTCATGGGGATTTTTGTGTTGAGAACACTTGGAAGGTGTGTGTATTAGGTCAGTTATCTGGACCAATGTTTTTGAGAGTCCTCTTCAAAGAAAAGATATTATTTTTCATTTTTATATTCAAGTATTAGAAAAATCCTTTGATCTTCTTTTTTCTTATTTTACCTAATTTTTCTGGAATGGTTGCTTATTTTCAGAGGGTCTCACAGACGTCATTTTATACCACCAACCAGATGATAAGAAAAAAAACAGAGGCTTTTGCTTCCTTGAATATGAAGATCACAAAACAGCTGCCCAGGCAAGGCGTAGGTTAATGAGTGGTAAAGTCAAGGTCTGGGGAAATGTTGGAACTGTTGAATGGGCTGATCCTATAGAAGATCCTGATCCTGAAGTGATGGCAAAGGTAATGACAGTTTTTTTTGATGGGTTGGTGGCAAAAGGGATTCGGGAGGCTTTAGAGAAGTACGAAACTTATAAAATGAATTGTGTACTTTTCACAAAACCACGTTTTTGAAAGTGAGAGAAGTGTTCTTTATTAAGGCCACACATCAGAAATAAAACCAAGTGCATAGAGAGTAAATATAAAAACTTATTTGTGGACACTCGATCATAATTGTGTAGCTGTCATTCTCATGATGATGAGTAGTTAGCCTACATGCTGTGGAAGTAATAATTCACCACCAGTTTTGTGTGTATTCTAAGAGCAATTTTTGCATTTTTGAGAATGGCGCCATTAGCTTTCATGGTTTTTGTGTTAAAAGTCCTACTCCTAAAAATAGTGAACTGTATTGGCCTCAGCAGAGCTGCTGCAGTTACAAGGTTTAGCTATTATTAGGTATCCTGCTTCAGCAGTCAGTTGAGACATCCTATGAGAACAAACATCTCTTGAGTCAACACTTTACTCACTAGTGCAGTTCTAGGTAAGTTATTCTACTCTTTGTCATTTAAGAAACCCTCTTAATGGTGATAGGCTAGCAAATACAGCTCATTCACTTAAATCAAGAAAGTAGTGTGAATGCCAGAACTATGAATATTACTAAAGGATAAGTCTTGAGGACAGAAAATACTTCATATTTTCCATTGGCCTATTAAGTTCTTACTGGATTTTTAAATTCAGGTGTTATTTCAGGTATTTTAGGAGGAAATGATGTTTCCTAACAAAGGGTCAACTTTTATAACTGTACTTCGAGGCGATTTCTGGATTGAAAGAATCTGTCAGTATTTTGAATGCTCCCTCCCTTCTTTATCCACCTTTCAGAAGCAGATTCTAACTAGTTTTGACCACCTGTGTTAAGTGTTCAACAACTACCTCAAGGCATGGAATTCACATTAGTAGGAAATGACCACCTCCATCTTTGATTACATTGATTACAAAGTAATTACTAATTTAATAAAAACTGTTAAGCGTTGTTTGCTTTATTTTGAAAAACTTACAGAGTTCTTATATACTCTCAAGTCCATAGTTCATGTTAGGATTTATTCTATTGTACGTTCTATGGGTTTGACAAATGTATGATATGCATTCATTATAGCATCATACAGAATAGTTTTACTACCCTAGGAATCCTCCCTGATTCCCCCATCCCTACCATCCCCACCATCCCCTCTAACCCCTGACAACTATTGATTTTTTATTGTCTCCATAGTTTTTGCCTTTTCCCAAATGTCCTATGGTTGGAATCATACAATATGTAGCTCTTTAAGATTATCTTCTTGTACTTGGTTACATGCATTTAAGATTCCTCCATGTCTTTTCATGGCTTGATGGCTCATTTCTTTTTAACACCGAATAATAATCCATTGTCTGGAGGTACTGCAATTTATCCATTCACCTACTGAAGAACATTTTGGTTCCAAATTTTGACAGTTATGAATAAAGCTGCTGTAAACAACCATATGCAGGTTTTTATGTGGACATGTTTTCAACCCATTTGGGTAAATACCAAAAAGTGCAGTCATCAGATTGTATGGTAAAGTATGTTTAGTTTTATAAAAAAACTGAACTGTTCTCCACAGTGGCTGTACCATTTTGCATTTCCACTAGCAGTGTTTCTGTTCCATATCCTTACCAGCATTGGGTGGTGTTAGTGTTGGGTTTTGGCCATTCTAATAGGTATGTGGTGGCATTTCATTGTTTTTGTTTTTATTTATGTTTTTAAAGAGATTTTTAAAAACTACTCTCTACACCCAGTGTGGGGCTTTGAACTTAAAACCCCGAGATCAAGAATTGTGTGTTCCACCGACTGAACCAGCCAGGTGCCCCTCATTGTTGTTTTTAAATGCAGTTCTCTAAGGACGTCAGGTTGAGCATCTCTTCGTATGCTTGTATCTTTGATGAGGTGTCTGTTCAGGTTTTTCACTCATCAGATCTAGCAGTCATTCCTTGGTTTTTACTCAAATGAGTTGAAAACTTAGTCATATTATATTTCTGATACTTGTCTAATGGGTAATGACTAAAACTATGGTGGGTGGGGTGGTGGCATCCTGGAAATTGAACCCTTTGGAAATACACAGAGAATTTCTGTTTTTTTCTTAATTTTCAGGTAAAAGTGCTGTTTGTACGTAACCTTGCCAATACTGTAACAGAAGAGATTTTAGAAAAAGCATTTAGTCAGTTTGGGAAACTGGAACGAGTGAAGAAACTAAAAGATTATGCCTTCATTCATTTTGATGAGCGAGATGGTGCTGTCAAGGTAAAAGAACTATTGTAGGCATCTAAATTAAACTAATGATTTTTAGTCATTCTAGTGTCAAGAGTATTCTAAAAAGTTGAAGGACACTAAGAGGTCATGTAATCTACTCCAGTTAACCTTTATTGGCCTTAGCAAATTGTATAACTCACTAAACTAAGTCAAAAAGTTAATTAGTTGAAGAGCTGGATCTTTAGATAAAAATCTAACAGTCCTATTGGATCTTATCCTTCCAACACTAATGAAATGATTTTTTGACTTCAAATGAATTAAAATTGTTAAAGTCCTCTCTGTTGATGAGTACCTCATTTTTTAAGGCTATGGAAGAAATGAATGGCAAAGATTTGGAGGGAGAAAATATTGAAATTGTTTTTGCTAAGCCACCAGATCAGAAAAGGAAAGAAAGAAAAGCTCAGAGGCAAGCAGCAAAGAATCAAATGTAAGTGAAAATTGTCTAAATTTAAAATGTTGGTAGATTAATGAAAAACCAGTATTGCTCAAACCTGTTAAATAATTGCATAACATGCCTTTATTTCTGAAAGAATACTTGAAAGCTTTGAGCCACTGAGAAATGCCCAGAATTTCAAGAAATGTGTATTGAGCTGTTGCTATTGGTCATACTTGTGAAAATAATCATAATTCTAAGTAACTAGAGTTCTGTGTAATAAATGAAACTCATTCTAGGGTATTTCCTGCTATGTTTTACAGAATGTGCTCCTGAATTATATGTTTTAAATATTAGCTGTCCACAAGCGTTCATATATTTGGTTAAAGGATGGAGAGTTTTTTCCCTCAGAAGTAGAAAATATTAAATCTCCCAATTATGATAAACTCTGCTTCCTCTATATCTGAAAGAGGCTTTTTTACCAATACATAGTGCCTGTTGCCACCTCAGAGATTTCATATATGGGTTTTGAAAAATGAAATACGAGTATAGTTAATCAAATAACATAGTATTGAGGTAAAAAAACAACTAAGTGTAATGTATTGCATAAATTGGATCTTTCTAGAGGATCTGTTAAAGGATATCTGCTCATTAACAGTGAATGAAACTTTTAGCTGGGTAAGAATGAAGTTTACAATTTAAAAACTTGAAGTTGGTAATTAATTTCTGAGGAGGAAGATGGATAATTGCTATTTGATGCATGAACAAGAATCACTGAACTTAACCGTATCTCAGGCCAGTTTTCTGCCCAGTGCTTTATGTGGGATGCAAAAGAAGGGTCAGGGTGCTTCTATTTATTTCTCTTATTTCATAATCAGGGAAGTAATCAAATTATTGCATTTGACAGTTGTGGTTAGGCAAGTTGGCTAGTTCTGAGCCTCAGTTTCTTCTATTTTAAAAGGGGATCAGACTGAATTATGTAAGATGTCTTGTATTGTGATTATCCAAGTGATCTATACTTGTTTTAGGATCAAAGAGATGTGCTTTATAGACTTAATGGTAGTATAAGGAAAAAGATTATAGAAAGTTAGGTTTTGAGGGGGAAGTAAATGCTCTATATCTCAAACCCCTTGAGTATACTCTGCAGTGAAAGTAACTTTTCCCTGTTACAGAAGACAGTTAACTGATGGTTTTATTCATTCAGTGGCAGAAAGTAAGTGTAGGAGATTATGTTAGAAAAGTGAGTAAAACAGTTATAAGTTTGTAGGTGGAGGGTAATAGAAAATGGAGAATGTCACTGTATCTGTTAATATTTGAGGAGAACAGGCCAAAAGGGATGACTGCATGTGATGCTTGCACTTTTAACTTGCTGCAGTCATTCACTGATTTTTTTTTTTTAATTTAACAAACTACAGCACACATTCCTACTTACTCCTCAGTGCGTCCCTGTGAGTTGAGTACTCTATTCCCCAGTTTGAGATGAGGAAACTGAGGCACAGAGGTCAACTTGCCCAAGGTCAGTCTCACAGCTAGTAAGTAGTGGAGTTGAATTTCAACCAAGGCAGTCTGGCCCTGTGGTTTTCACTCTTATCCATTATACCAGGGTTTCTCAATCTCTCTGTGATTATTGACCTTTTGTACTGTGTGATTCTTGGTTATGGGGGGGCTGTCCTGTGCATTTTAGAATGTGCATCCCTGGCCTCCTCCCACTACATTTCAGTAGAATCCTCCCCCACCCAAGTTACAGCTAAAAATGTCTGTAGACGTTATTAAATGTCCCCTGAGGGGCAAAAATCTCAGTTGAGAATCACTGCATGACTGCATGCTGTTGTCATTGTGTTATTTAGTGACAAAAAAGGTGATTTGTCAGTTAAGACAATTAGCACGGCACAACAGAATGGTCTGAGAACCTAGTTGATGAGAGTAGCATTTTTTATGTATCGTTGAAATGGAAAAGCTGGGCCTGTATGAATTGAGTATAAAATAACATGCTAAATAAACACAAGAGTAAATTATTCTCATAAAGAAGCTTATTTTTATGCATTTCATGGTATTTTGGGGTTCAAATAAAATGAAGAATGCTTTCCCAGGGTATAAAGAATTATATCAATTGTACTGTACTATTATGGAATGTGAATTGGAATATTAAGGATATTTCCTTTTAGATAGTATCTATGCATATGCTGATTTTTTTTTTTTTAAACAATTTTTTATTTTTAAGTAATCTCTACACCCAGCATGGAGCTCAGACTCACATACCCGGGATCAAGAGTCGCATGCTCCACAGACTGAGCCATCCAGGCGCCCTCATATACTGGTTTTTATGTTTTCTCTCTATTATTTTTGAAAGTAAGATTTTATAGGTTTGGTTTTTTAGCTTTTGTTTTTCCCATCATACCTACGCATATTGTTTGGGGTTGATAGTAAGCAAGAGTAACTTGGGTCTAGCAATGAAAGTTTTTTTTTTTTCCCCCATGTTTGTTTATTTTGAGAGACAGTGCACGCACAAGCAAGGGTGAGGCAGAGAGAGAATCCCAAGCAGGGTCCATGCTGGCACAGGGCTCCCATCTCCCCACTGGTGAGATCATGACCTAAGCTAAAATCAAGAGTCGGATGCTCAACCAACTGAACCACCCAGATGTTTT